>NW_012130102.1:2181675-2198282 GCF_000143395.1 Atta cephalotes | reverse complement strand
TAGAGAGAGAGAGAGAGAGAGAGAGAGAGAGGAGGGAGGCAGGGGGGGGAGAGGGCGAAGAACAAGGTCACCAGGGTCTATCAATTTCACTTCGGAAAATTTTTAAAATAGAAATTTAAGATTCTTTTATTTTTTATTTAGTAATATATTAAAGTTTGATCAAGAAGAAACAAACATTGAACCTACAAACATTGAAATCTGTTTTTGTTTGTAAATGAAATGTTGATGTTATTAAAATTATATACATATGCATACCAATTATTGCGGAAAATATCATTTACAAAATTGTATGTACCTAATTTGCATGATAATGTCTGCTGCCATAAGTCGTGTTCAAAACAAGTGTTATGAAAACATAATATATCGTCAATATATACGCGAGCGTAATTCATGCATATGTAATTTACCTCGACTTTCGATTAATCGTGCTTGTTTCGGTTTGTTAACTATATTTAGAATACCATATTATCCTAAAGAGCAAATTTCGTCCTTTGAAAATGCCAAATTTATTTATCATTTGCATAGAATTGGAAAGTTTCATTAATTTGTTTGTCACAAATTTTCATTTGTTTTGCAAATATTATAATAATTGAATTTGATTAAACACATAGTATATGATCGATAATTGTAACAACTACACACATATATATATAAAATCGAAAATAAGATTTTCTGTTGTAATAGTTTTTATTTCCACTTAGAGAACTTAGTATTTCTATATAACTTTGGAAATTTTAATTATTTTGGTCATCTTTGATGCTACGTCTTTTATATTTCTTTTCATATTCCTTTTATCATTATTTATGATATATAATTCAATTTAATTTGCTCTTAGTAAAATTAATAAGTATAGTAAAATAAAATTAAGCTAAATTTTACTTAAACTTAAATGCTTATTGGAAATGTATGTGATCATTATTTTAGTTGCTGACATTCCTTCTTGTTAATTTCTATTTAAGGAAGAGAAAGGACAAGTTACTGTGGATAATTACGGTTTATGCCAACGATTAACGTTATTGTTGTTATTAATACGGCTTATCCACTCACTGTTCGTAGAAATTTTCTGCTTGAGTGAGTCTAATCTTAGTCGTTATGGAAATTCTCATTCGTGTCAGCAGCTTAGACCAACCTAACTCGTGCGGTATTAATTTAGCTTGAAGAACCTAGCCATTAAACAAGCCATTCTTATTTAGTGATAAAAAAAAGATAATAATGAACGATCGATATATTCTTTTATGTAAAGCAAATATATAATTCTTCCCTCTTTTGTTCAAGCAATTTTTTAAATAATTATAATGTACAATAATATATAAACCAAATAATACATGGAAAGAACGACATTATGCTGAAATATGTAAAAATTTATCTACGGATTTGAAAATAAATTGTTTTGGATCATAAAATAATTACTCTCTAAATCTGAATCAGTGAATAATCACTAATTACCCAGTGATATACTTGGTATTGATAATCAGTGAAGTTTACTAAAAAAGGAAGAATGTTTGAGCATTGTATAATTAAAATATTAATATTTGCATATTAATTTCAATTCTTCTAATATTACATTCACTGAATTTAAGAAACAGATTAGTAAAAACAGATTAGTACAAAACAGATTAGTTAGATCATATAATAAAGATTAACTAACTAACTAAGTTAGGAATCTCACATTTAAATCACTGATTACCAGTGGCATACTTGGCACTGATATCAGTGATTATCCATTGATTCCGATTTAGACAGTATGTAGCAAGCAATGCTACAATAAATTTTAATATTTTGGCAATCAACTTGAGTATCCTACATAATTATTTTGATAGTTCAACAAAATTATTTTTAAATCTGTATCTAAGCTAAATTTAGAAAAACCATTCTTTCCATGCGTATAAGAATGGAAGTTTGCTTTTTGCTTATAATTAATTATTCTTGAAGAAAATATAGTCACCATATAGTATCTATCTAATCTTTTAGTTTTATACACTTAAGAGAATTTGTGAGAAATAAAAATCAAACGAATTTGAAACAAGATATTGGAAGATATAATAGAAGGCGGATTTGGAGAAGAGAAAGAAAGGAAGAGAGAGAGGAGAAAAAGAGACGCAGTAGTCATACGATTAAATTGAAATTAGTTATGGAAACTTTTTAATTGCATATTCGATAGTGGCGCCAGTGCGAGACGATAACTACAATTTATCTGAGCCCTCCCTCTGTTTTTCTTGCTTCTTTCTCTCCAAGGGAAAGTCCACCTTCTTGGCGCGTTCTACTTTACCAATTTAGTACTTTGGATATGCGCTCATTATTGAGCGACGACGCTAGATTAACTTCTTGTGGATCTTCTCAGGTCCGTTCCAGGTACAAGCTCAAGTTCGCTGACTGTTTTCCATAGTACGAATTAGGTTTAAGATGGTGAGAATAGAATGGTCATGTTCTATTCACGCGTGAGTTATCTTCAGTTCTAGGGAACATTGACGTTGGCAGGAAGATCTAGCACAGGAGACTGCGCCAAGAGAAAGCAAGTTGAACATTTCTCATCGTAAATGTTTTATTTTTATAAAAGAGCATATATGTATATATAGGGTTAGGAAAAAAAATCCCTTTACATATTGGTAAAAAGACGTTTTCAATAATTCATATATTCTATTTTTGAAAAATTGGCAATTACACTACTTAATAGAGCAATGTTTCAGCTTTAAGAATCTGTATTTTTAATTGTGATATGATTTTTAACGGAGTTACAAGCAATGAAGTTCCTTTTAACTTAATCCACGAGGAACAAAAAATTAGGAACATTAAAAAAAATGATTTTGTAGGGAAAGTTTCAAGCTTTCGTCAGATAGTCGAAAATTTGCTCAAATTTTTTTGAGTTACAGACCTATAAAGTAAAAAGAAAATTTTTCAATTTTTTTCAGTTCATAGGTTTTTATATGTAAAAATTACAAAATTCATAAAATTTTAAAAATATAATAACTGTTTAAAAGAGATTTCAAGCTTTAAAATCCTTTTTTTAAGGATGCACCGGATATCCAGAAAATATCTTTTTACTATCCATATTTTTTTTTACTATCCAACCAGAGAGTCGGATATCATTAGTATCCGGAAATATATCTGGTTGAAATTTGATATCATTAAATTGTTGATTTTTTTCTTATACAAATGTTCTAGAAATATGTATGCATATTCATGACGCTATATCTTATACATTGTTGTAAAATTTAAATCTTTTTATCTATAGGCTTTTTTTTAGAAGAATTTTCTTGGAAATCCGGTTGGATATCCGGAATGTCGAATATCCGACTCGAAGAAATTGCCTTCTCGGATATTCGATTGGATACCGGATATCCGGATGTTATATTCTATCCAGATATCCGGTATCCGATAATTTTACCAGCTAATGCATCCTTACTTTTTAAATTTAAATTTTAATCAATTTTTAATAAAGATATTGAGAAAGGATATTGGGAAAAGATTTTTTTTATCAACTTATAAAAAAATTTTTTCCTAATCCAATATATGTGTGTTTTAAAACTTGGAATATATTATAATTTTACTTAGAAGTTAGAACTTATAAATTATTTAAGATGACTATGTGTATTGTATATTGTTTTAAATCTTCTGGCTATTTATATCATTACTTCAAATTATGATATCAAAAGTGAGAAAATACGAACAAAAAAAATAATTCTTGTAAAATATTTTAATGTGGAAATATATTTCAAATATAATTAGTATAGAATCGATAGAATGGATTTATAAAATATATCAAAAATTCTTTCTTTTTGTTTTGTTATAATTAATAATCTGTTATAATTAATAATAAATATCTGGAAATGTATTGTACATAAATGAAATAAGTTGTGTTTACAGTTACGACAAATTAATAATATATAGAAATAAATATGATTTAATTTCTCGCTGAAACAAGAAATTTTTATAAGTCTATTTTATCGTTCGTAAATACTATTTTATTAAAAAATATTTCTATTTGAATATAATTTGCAAAAATTATTTTTATTATTTAGTATTTTTTTGCTTTTGGCATCACAATCTGAAAAAGTAATAAGGGAAAAGGAGTCTTAAAAGACATTTTTTTTTAATTTAAAAAATCAATGTTATTTTTCCAAACTTGTAATACTTTTTTTATTTTTCAGGTTAGTGAGTGAATCGATTTATAGACTCTCTTCCAGTAGCAACAATGTAAGTTTTTTACCCAATTCCTGGTATAATTATAAAGAAAATGTAATATATTAGGTGATGTGTTTTGATTACAATTGTAAAGGTCAAGTTTTCTCTTTAATTTATATGAAATGTACCTACAATATATATATATTATGATTGGTGCAGATAACCGTTTTTCGTATTATAATATATTCAGTATATTCAGTATATATTCAATATATTCTGGAATATTTTTAAAAAATTAGCGATTATACCATTCGACAGAGCAAAGTTTCAGCTTTAAGAATCTATATATTTTTATTGCGATATAATGATTTTTAAGCAGGATTATAAGCAATCAAAGTTAGAATGCTCTTTTTATTTAATCCGAATAACTCAGCAACAAAAGATTGTAGGAATATTATTAAAAAACGATTTTGCAAGGAAAACTTCAATCTTTCTTTTTCAATCTTTCTTTTTTTTATTATAGATAATAAAAATTTTCTCGATTTTTTTGGGGAGTGCACGTGACCTATAAAGTGAAAAGAAATCTTTTTTATTTTTTTCAACTGATAGTTTTCTATATATAAAAATTATCAAACTTACATAAACTGAAAAAATATAATAAGTTTTTGGAAGTAGAGTTTTCAAGATTAAAATCCTTTTTTAAATTAAAAATGTTGTTCATTTTTTAAGTTACGACTGTTCTTAATAGTAATATAGAAAAACGGTCATTTCATCTTCATCAACCTAATACATTTGAAAGGACGAAACACTATGCTAAATATGTCTAGATATGAATATGTGCACAGATGTGTATCTCTGCATTATTAGCTAGCTGTGTCATTGTCATTCGGTGTGAACGCGTTTCGCAGCTTGGGAACAGATTAGTGAAGCCTGCGACATTGCCAGGATTTGACCATTGAGGTGGGATTACCAACGTTGGTAACTCCATCTGGATGAATCTGGCTTTAAGCGCGTTACACAATTAGAGCTGAGAATGGCTGCATGGCCAAGTTAACGAAGGCTTGTTCGCGGCTTTATGTATTAGTAGTAATAAGAATGAAGTGAAATTCGCTTCATATGATCTTCAAGAAATTTCCGTTAGAATCGATTACCACTGTCCGTGGGATCCATGGTAATTGAGAGAGAGCGATATTATAGAAGCGCTATAATTGGTCACGTCCGAAAGATTCTAAATAAAGTAAACGTGCGCTGCATTGATGCAATGCTTTGAAGTAGTTACAGCTTAGCAAAATAGCAGTATCAATATACTAGAGTAAAATAGTAGTTGTTATATATGTTTTGTGCAAAAGATTACGTATATTATAAATTTTTTGCATAACAATAGAAAAGCTTGTGAATTTTCCAAATTATTATTTTAAATAAATATTTATAACTATTCCTTTAGAATAAATATTCCATTTGCTACATGTTGTAATCTTAATTTTAATCTTCAATTACTATCTATATTGTGAATGTAATTATACCTGTTCAGATTTATAATTTACATACACGTTTTAATGTATATATAAGTTTATTTTAAAAGACTGACAGAAATCAGTGTTTAGCTAGTATATTGTTAATTTTAATTATATTATTCTACAGAAAGTTACTTGAACGCATTTTCTATGGAAAATAAAACGAACTATTTTTGGCACATTATTTAATATCGTTTCGTACTTACGAAGTAAAGAGATTTCCAGTGTGATGGGATTGCGCTTCATTATTCGAAAGGGTCGGAAGTGGCCGTAATAAATTTGTCCCGATGTTTTATACGTTTCCGCGTTGTTTCTCGAGTAAACATTTTAATCCTCAATTTTTCTCCGGCGCCTGTCGCACGTCCCACGGGGCACCAGACGCTGCACGAGAAAGCTCTAGAATGTTCCTTTTCACGGATCCAAATGTATTTAGCGCTTTTGCACTTTGTTCCGCGAGAAAAGCTCCTTTCCTTTCAGAGAAACTGCTTGCCGGCTGACAAAGTCGCAGCTGCGACAATCAAGCAATTCCATTTGCCCGAGCGATTGCTTATTTTCTTTCGCCGACGGTGCGTTAACAGCCGATTCCGTAAAATGCGATAATGCGAATTTGATTTAACAAATTTCTTTAGTTTCTTCCTTTCTTATCACATTTTGCGAAACATTTCTAAAAAATTTCAAGCGGGATATCCCCCCCTCCCCTCCCCCTCCTTATTTATTGTATTTTATATTAACGGTATTATATTAAGACGCGTAAATTATATTATTCCTCTAATGTCTCTATACCTAAACAATATCTAATTATTAATATTTTAATAGAAATTTTGATTTTACAAATTTTCGACGTATATTAATTAGAAAGAAAGTGCTAAATTTAATACATTTCTTTCATTTTTTTCGAAACATAAATTTCTAATGTTTTAATATTTTTCTTAAGCAATACTTACATGATAGATGATAGATTCTTTTACAATTGAAAACTTTATTTTATCTTCAATTTCAAGATATTATATATAGTGAATGTAAAAAGTATTAGTACAAGGCAATTTTTTTTATAAAAAAATCTTATTTGTAGAAACATTAATTAATAAACAATATTAAGAATCTTTATTTTAGACCGCATATGTGAGAAACACAATCAATACTAGAAATTTAAAATGCCTATTATGGTCGAAGCTGGATCTTCATTGCTTTAAATAATTCAATCTTGAATTATTATAATATATACTATATATGTACTTGCATTTATACCATATTGCAGTCTTTTCGAATTGTGCGCCGAATTATTTTCCCGGACTTATAAACGCAATTAAAACTACTCTGGTAATTGCGAAATAAATTGATAAGCAATTTTAATAATTTGATGCTATCATCAATTTTAGTTAATAAGTCTGGAAAAATAATTCGGCGCGCGATTCGAAAAGACTACAATAGACTGCAAGTATATAGTGTATATTAGTAAGATTGCGTGTAAAAGTGAAATACAAATATTTCTCTTATTTGTAGATCTTTGTTATTACTATTTTAAGATTGAGAGTCTGTTCTAAACATTTATATTTATAAATAATATTAAATCTCATAGGATATATGAGAAACAACCTGTAGAAACAAATGCCTTAAATGGTATAGTTGGATTTTAAGTTCTTATATAATTCTGAATGAATGTATTTATATTTTTTAATTTTATTTTTCTTCAATTATATATATGTGAATCAAAATTCAATTTTTATTTAAAAATTAACTTATGTTAAAACATCGAGGTTTTCTTTCTTTCTGGACATGGATTTAAATCCGGAGCCAAATTCGGATTTGAATCTGAATTTTTTAAATCCGGATCTAAATTTAGATTCGTAAATCCGAATTACCCGAATAATATTGTAGTTTTGAGTTCTCGGAATCGGATTTCGGATATCTGAATATCTAGATATTCGAATACTTAGAAGCTTTAATCTATATAATCACATCTTAGGATCTCATGAAAAACATGGATTCAAACTATAGTAATCCAGGAAATTGTTGTAAATGCTCAAGAGAATATGAAAACAAGCTGAGAGTATTCACGTTTACACTCTTCTCTCACCGCTCTCATATAATTTAAAGCTACGCAAGCACGGATAAAACCGTTTTATTTTGCTTTTACTACCACCTTTCGTATTCTCGGCTCGCCCGCGCCGGCTTCCGCGCAACTAGCTTAGTACTTTAGTTGATCTTGCAAACTTGGTAGTTTCTTCACGGCCGCCTACGATATCTTCGCTATGTATAACGCTCGGCACTTCAAAAATTTTTTTACGCGCAATTAGTAATTGCGACGCGTTTAAATTTTTAGCCTTTGAAGATTTACAACGTATGTCAAAATAAAGTTCTTTCAATCTTTAACTGGATAATGTTTGTTATAAGTATTGTCTTATAAATAATGTTATACAATATCTTACATAAAAACTTACAGAGAAGTGTCCTCCTTCGAGTTTGAGAAACATTTAATATGTTGTAATCTAGATCAAAATAGTGAATGTGATAGATATTAAAAGAATGTACTGCAGAAAGGAAACAACGATTTAAGGATTCAAGGTTATTTTGGTAAATAGTACAAGATAAAGCTGTACAAAAGGCTGTAAATAACAGCAATTTTTGGAATTTTTCTATAGAAAGAAAGAAATAGAGAGAATTGTGAATTGAACGAGGGAAGAAAGAGAGAAAGATTTAAGTGTTCTGATTACAGTAAGTCGTATGCTGGCTTCGTAATTCCCGGATAAAGTGAGTGAGCTTGTCAGTCGGTTCGGCTGAATTTGAACCTTTCCTCTTTCCAAATCCTTAACCAACATCGCACCAAGCTGGTCGACCCACTCTGATTCGACCTAATCATTTGACGGCACGCAATTCGCTATCACTCACGTGCACAACGTTCACGTGCACTACGTGCAGTCGAACGATTGATTCATTGGAATTACAAGGTGTATTAACGACTTATCCTGGCATTTGTACCGTACATTTTTAAATCAAATACATACGATCACGGTATCGTTTAAATCCTGAAATGTAATCATTTCATTACTTTTACGCAAGTATGAGAGGAGAAATTTTAATTATGAACAACGTGAAGTTGCTATTTGAATATACAGCATAATGTAGGTTATTGTTTATTTATTATTACAGTAAGAATAATACAAATGTATGTGTTTGATAAATAACGATAAATAACGAAAAAATTCTTAAAGAATTCACATCAACATTCTATGAAAAGAAAATAAATAATTTTTGTTTCTTGCTGTTTTTCTGTTAACTTGATATTCGAGTAAAAAAATTATTGAAAACCAATAAATATTTGATGATTTTTAATTGATATCTTGTTAATTATTGCAGTGAAAATTGCAAAATAGTAAAGAACTTTTCGACTTAATTTAATTCGCCTCTACTTGCGAGAATTTTATCATTACTTATCAAACACACTGTGTATAGATACATACACACACGCACACACGCACACATATATATATATCACATTATAAAACTACTATTCAAAAGTCTCAGCACATTCTCCATTTATGAACATTTCACAATGAATACAATATGCCTACATTATATTCTTTATTTATTATTATATATTTTTACTAAAATTTAATTGTATATTTAAATAAAATATTCTATAAAATATATAAATTCTAAATCTAAATATTATATCTAAAAAATTTTTTTTTCTCAGATTTTTTAAGCTTAAATTTTGATAACAGAAATCAAACTCTTAGCATTTTGTTGATGTATGTATAAGTTTTTCAAGTGTCTGAATTAAAGACTTATGTTTAATCTGGCGCTTAATTTCTGCGAGAGTATGTATTGTTTTATTTTCTCATTATTAGTCGTTATGATCTAAATGTTTATTGGTATTTAGCCAAAATTTGAAATTGATATTTTTTTCAACCGATATATGTACATAATATTTGTCTAATTGAGAAAACTTATAATTTTCGTTTATAATTATTTTTCGGCAATTATTTTGCGACTCTGTTAAATACTTTTGCAATGAAACTGAAAATATAAGAGATTGTATTATATAATTTCATGTTTTATAAAAATGAAAAATAGAATTGTAAATTGAAACATAAGACGTACTGAAACTTTTGAGCGATGTTTATTTTTAGTATTTTCTAGTTGAAAATTGCCTCTGAAATATATAATCTGACAATGAATTTTTTATTTTATATCATTGTGATTTATTAATTGTGAAAAAATCGAGTCAGACTTCTGATTGTTCTGTCATTGTCAATTCTATAATAATATCAATGTACATTCATCATAAGTAAGATAGAACTTACGAATTATGATTTCACTTAGAAATAGTTAAAGTCTCGAACTCGCGTATAGTCGTGAAATATCTTGGTGACGGAAAGCTACTTTCGACAAAAGCAGTGAGACGTGAACAAGGTTATGAAAGTCAACATTCTGTCGCTTGCACTGTCATGACATAATTAAGCACCTAGTAAGGATGTTATTAAACAGCAACCGTTGATAAATGATAGCGCGGATAACGAAAGGGGGAGGTGGGATGAAATCGCGAGAAACGGTGGTGGCGTTGGCGACGTGGTTTCAATTATGAATAATGCATTGTTAAAAATGAAAACTCTGCCGCGTTTCCTTGATTATAATCCAACAGGAAATTCAGATAAATCTCTCCGGAGTGGAGGCAAAGAAGGATTCGCCATCTACCTACCCGGTGCGACGGAAGGCTAAAGTTATGAACTCGAACTTTTCGAGTGTACTACATAAACGAAGAAATGGAGAGTAAAAAGAAAAAGAGAGTTGAGTGAAAAAGATATGGCACGAAAGAGACAAAGAATTCGCTGCAAATACAAGTTATATGCTCTAGAGAGATCCATTTAGTTATTTGTCAGGACGATACGAATCTTCATGGAAGTCACGAAATCTCTTGTTGAAAATTTTGCGCGCGTGCGTGTCCATGTATGTACGCATCTATAAACATTCACGATAGAATCGAATGTGAACAATAAAAAAAATCTTTCTTTATTTCGTTTTATTAATTTTTATTTAATAAGTACATTCATATTTAATTTCATACATTAATTTTTTTAAATATTTATTGACATATTATATATGTCTGCAATGATATTTGGAGAAAAATTAATACAGTGTTATATTGCGATATTAAGGTATCGAAGGGTTAGAAATATAGAAATGTCAACAATTATCGTAATTGAAATAATTACAAGTTTTTGTCATTAGTGAATCGATGATTCAATTAATCTAGCTATATAACGAAATAATGAAACATGATTATATGTAATGATGTATTTGTTTTAATTTATCTAAATTATTTTATTCATCAAAATTTATATACAGAATGTTCGTTGGGGGGATTTATTGCCATTTTCCAACCAAATTTTATTGTCTAGAACTTTTCAACGTAGCACGTTGTAGTTCAGCTTTACACCTTTCATCTTTCTTTTTCTTGCTTGTTTTTTTATCATCCCCACGTCGGCTTTCTACACGCACAATGTCATTCGCAGTACGAATTTTCGTGGCTGTTATAACATTGCTTTGTTCGCGCTATTGCACCTCGTATTTTATTAATTATTTCACGGTCTTGCAACGAGCTGGAAAACATATAGTGTATACCTATGTAGCTTATGATACGGATATGTAATGCAATAGTTTAAAACGTTCATTTAATTTTTTATTGAAATGTAGAACATTATACGGACAAATATGTGTACAATGAAAAAGCATATATACTTTTCGGAGAAAATTCATTGAAGAAAAATCATAAAATAATTCATCTAACATTTTTACAATAAATGAATGTAAGTAATTAAAATATTGATATTTTATTATTTTATTACTGATAAACTATATAATCGTGCATTATAATAAGTTGTTAATTTTATATAACTTCTTACATAAAGTTTATGCATTTTAAAAATATAATAATGCATTACATTAATGGCTATTTCCATGAGAAATAATATAATTTTGTAAATAATATAATTTTGTAAATATTTAATTAAATAGTTTAGATTTATCATGTGATACTAAAAAAGTATCATATGTTAGCATTAATTGTATAGAATGTTCCCTCCATTTTTCTCATAAGAGCATTCAGTTAAATTCAATTCGTACGAGAGATCGAATTCTAAGGAATTTAAATGTTTTCTTTCGAAGAGTAGAGAAAAAAAAAGAGATTTGTATACTACAGAGAGCTCTCCATCTTTATCGTCTTTTCTATCTCGACCAAATATGACTGTACATAAGTTCGAAATTTATACGATTTTTACAATACTTAAATGAAATAAAAAGTTGTAATCTTCAAATGATATATTTTACGGTGAATTCTCATAATTATAGTCAAAAAGATTGAATAAATTTAGCGTTTTGATTCATATTGCAAGCATGAAAGCAGAATTCAAGTTGTTAGTCTAAGAAGGTGACATGCTTCCAAGGATAATCCAGACGCGCTTTCCGAAGTAGGAAACATCAGTAATGACGGTGGGAAGAGGAACGAAAAGTGCACGTGCCGCTATTCTTCTGGAGAAGAAATTCACCAGAGCTTCTCCCACTTATATCAGTAGAATGCCATTGTTCCTGTGGTAGAGTTAAAACATAAAATGCTTTTATGCAGATTTAAATAATAAATTTGTTGCGTTTCAATATTTATATTAAATTTAATTAATTGTGTTTAAATATTTGCACTTTTCTTGCAAATTATACTGTTTAATCGACCTCAATAATTGTACATTTTGTCAGCTCGGTGAGTCACCTCTATATAATATATTTCAGACTATCGTGGCTATTTTCGATCATACATTTAACCACATTGATGGAACAGTGGTTATATCAATCACGAAATATTAATAGTTTCAAAATTATAAATTGCTGAGCTAACAGATTCATAATTTGTGGTTAGATTGTATCTAATATCATCAAAATTAGCCATACTGTATATATACGTAATTAAACTCATTTACACGTATACTTTACTCATTTATATTTCTTATGTATTTCTCAGCAGATAGTAATAACTATTGGCATGTAACTTCTGAGCGAATGGTATTGAATCTTCCTTGCTCTTTAAAGAAATACCCTCATCGTAAAGATTTTCAACGCGCGAGGATTGAGAGTTCCTTTCAATGTGAAGACAGCCGTGGCTCCATTAACGCGATGGAAGTGCGTCGTTCCTGCGGCTGATTTTTCCCTTTTCTTTTCGCCCTTTTCTGTCCTCTACCTTCGTCGCTGCCTTTGCAGCAGTTAGAAGCTCCAGCGGCGTTCCGACGCCTTTCCCGACAGATGAAGCCGTCCGATTGCTTTTAAATTACCGAGCGGCATATCTGGCAGTTCCTTGAAAATTTATCGGCTAATATCCCCCGAGGGACGTGTGGAGAAGTGAGTCGCTTTCAATGGAGATCGACGAGTGTCTTCAAGAATCGAGTGTCTTTTCTCGAATACGGAAACGACCTTTAGAATATGACAACTAGAGATGTAATAATCTATAAAATTAGATAAATGCGAGAATAATTCGCACATAAACCCGTAGGTTTCCAAAATTCCGGGATCTTTAAATCCTTTAAAGATTCAATACTTTGAAAGATTTAAAAATTCAAATATTTCTGAAAACTTAAAGTTTTCAAGCATTTTATAATATCAAGATTAAAAATGGATAGTTTGTCTCTTGTAGTTCGTTTTCTGAGAAAAAATTAACTCGAAGATACAAGAAGAAAATTGAAGAAATTAAAAATTCTCAAGCAATTAGAATCCAAAAGAGGCAAGCACTCTATCTTTATTTTTCTTTATTGTTTGGGTTTATTATATTATTATTATATGTATAGGTAATAATATAATTATTATATAATTATATTATTTTTATATAAATGTATTCGTCTTTTCTCCTCTTCTCATTTCTTTATTACATTTTATTAGATCTCATTTCTTGCTTATTATATATTGACGAATGCGCGAATAATAAAGTTATACTTTGACGTGGTCATACTCTTTAAATTATAACCTTATCATTACTGGTGCATTATTATGAGTACCGACTTCTTAGGAAGTTAAATTTCCAACTTTCAAACTGTTACAAAGCGAACTTTTGTAACTTCAATAATGTTAATGAAGTATTGTAGATGGTATCTTATTCAAAGTCTTCGTCTGTCTAATCAAATTATTATAATTTATCGCTTTTAGAAAGTAATTACAAATGCACCAAGTGCTCATAAAGAACTTGTAAAATATATATACATTCGCATCTCGGGTATTTTCACTATCTTCAAAATTCTCCTAGTGAATTCCAAATTCCAACGTGACGACTTGTTATACAGTCGAAGTACGTGTGCACATCATTGCGGCTACAGATTGTTGAAGAGTTCTCTCAGAAGTCATTAACGGTGTCACGTCAGGTGTTCCTGTGTAACGACGTCCCCGGCCTAGGGAATAAGTCTACATTGACGGAATCCAAATAGGATTCCGTTTGCAGCAGCCAGATGAGATGTCTCGCAAACGGCAATTCGCGAACTTGGACGATACAACACGAGGATGCTTTCGTCACGTTACATAATCACATGATTAAATCCCGTCGGCTTAACGCGCCTGTTTTCGGCTCGCGTTACTATTACGCCTTGCGCTTCATTATGCTTCGCTAAATTAATTACAGTCCCTGTAATCACCGCAACCTCCTCCAGAGAAGCTGCAAAGCGCAGTTTGCGAAAACGAGGATTAGCGATCCCTATGCTTGATTATATCCTAGATTTATATAAAGGATCGGTGTAGTGCGATAACATCTCTTGAGCAGCATTATGTTAAATATTCCTATGTTATACAAATCTTTATTAAAATATATTTTCAGAGGCGATATCTCATTAAAAGATGACTGCATTTTTTAACTTTTCATAACTTTTTTCTTTAATTTTATGGAAAGTATCAGATCCCTTAAATATTTGTCAGAAGAAATTCGACTTTCTAGAGTTCTGGGATTTCTGAAAAGCATCCAGGAATTGGACAGCCATCAACCACTAACTAGATTACATTAGGAGCTTCACAACATTTCTTGTAACAAGTCTCAGGTGATTTCCCAATGCTTGCATCGGTCAGAAAATGATGGAGGGAGGAAGTCAAGCGGATTACGAGGCAAAGAAGACGAGCGGCTACTTGCGTTGCAAAAACCGCAAACCGACACCCCCAGTGGACTAGTATCCGGGGACACTGTGTTATTTCGAAACTCGAATGAAATTTCCTTCACCGACACGGAAAACCACGTTGACCGAACAGCTAGCTTCGCCAGCGAATAAACGTAAAGCGCAATTTTCAACCACCGCAAAATAAGAGAAGCGAGTGCGAATTTCAACGCCCTTGTGACATAAGAATACTGGAAATTCTGTTTTGTAAAATTTATAGTTCTAGTAGTTAGAAGTGTGCATGTGGGAAATGAAGTAAAAGAGCAGAAAGAATTAGGATATTATGATAAAATTATGTGATACGATTTTATTTTAAAGTTATATTTTGTTCTATAACACACACATTTCTGTAACAATTTAGAAGAATCTTTTCGTAATGCAAAATACATATATTGTCTATTAGAAGTAAGAGAGGAGAGAGTCATCAAAATATCTGATTAAAAAATTCAACAAAATGTAAAAAGTTTTTATAAAAGTGAAGTTTTCTGGAAACTTGATATATGAAGTCCACATATATTGACGATTAATTCAATTTTCCACATTGTTACGAAAATACAAGCAGACTTTTCAAACAACAATACCATTGAAAGTATTGTACATAACGCAATCATACTCACTCGCTTTATTCGTACTTCGTAATTCGCTTGACCTTCTCTATTACTATTGGTCCCCGCAGGCAATGAGAAAAAGAGAACAACGCAAAAGAAATCCCGTACAGAGACATGGTGCACCTTCGGTATATTAACCGTTTGAAATTTATGGTTATACTTTTGGCTCACTAGTTTCGCCGCAGTTCTGTATCGTGCACGTGTACCAGCAATATGGCGAAGACCTGACTACTCGTCGTCGAATGTTTCCTTGTTCCGCTCTTTAAGACCACTGCTTTTGGTTGATTCTCCGTAATGAACGAAGTCTCTGTAAAATAAGTATAAAAAATATTTATAAAAAAAAGGTAAAGGAAGAACGATTTTTAAAATAATAGGAATTATTTACATATATAATCGCCATTTAAAAGTTTCGATGAATAATAATACGACTTCATATTTCCTTTTTTATTATTTTATTAAAAAGTTATTAATTATTTGTTTTAAATTTCATAAAAATTATTGCACATTACTTCTACGTTTAGTTAATAATAACAATAACTTTATCGCGATATATAGATATTATATAGATTATAATTTTCATAAGGTTGAATGAGACTTTTAAAGAGCTAAACTATACCTATATCCAATTTCTATATCTAATTTCTTAATTTATTAGACTGTTGCTTAAATAAGAGTAGAAGGATAGAGGACAAAAAAAAATGAATGATGAATAGACAAGGTAAAAGGTATGAATTTAAAATTGTCTTTTACCCTCGTCGTTATTGCGATTTTCTTTTTTTTTTTAATTCGAAGAGAAACTTTGATCTCATACTCGTGCGCGCGAGCATGAAAACAAAAATGGCCGGTGATAAAAACGCACGGATACATATAAAGCAAGTGCCGTAAAACGTTCAGGGGCTAGTACACTCAACGGTACGTGCGAAATTGTTCACTGGGGGAAAATGGCAGCACTACGAATGGAAAGGGGGTTAGAAGAGAGAGAGAGAGAGAGAGAGAGAGAGAGAGAGAGAGAGAGAGAGAGAGAGAGAGAGGAGGGAGGGACGGGACGGGTACGGGTACGGTACGGTACGGTACGTACGTACGTACGTACGTACGTACGTACGTACGTACGTACGTACGTCGTACGTCGTACGTACGTACGTACGTACGTACGTACGTACGTACGTACGTAGTACGTACGTAGTACGTAGTAC
>NW_012130102.1:2162658-2181655 GCF_000143395.1 Atta cephalotes | reverse complement strand
GAGAGAGAGAGAGAGGCAGGGGGCAGGGCGGTTCCGGTACGTGAAATACGTTCCTAGCATTTCGCGGAATATTCGCGCTGCCTGGATACTTGACATGTCGACATAGATGTCATTGATACGCGAGTGTCCTTCGGTCGACAATAGGTATAAAAGTAAAGAGATTTAAGCAAACTCTTACTGAAAAATATGAATTAGAACAAATGAAGCTTCAATTCGAAAATGCTTATAAGTTATGTGAGAGGTTACGCACAAAGAAATAGGGAAAAGAGAATATTTGAGAATTTCAATCTACCAGAAACCACTGTACTGGAATACACAGTTTCTGATAAATTGAAATTCTTATTCTCTGTTTCGTGTTCCTGCGCAATCTAATATAATTTATTAGTTCTCTAATAATATAGTTTGATAAGTATCATCTAAAGCAATAAAATCCAATGCAATCTATTAGTTCAGTGTAAAAATGTAATTTAATAATCTGTAATAAAATATCTTGCTTAAATTTACTTTGAGTATCTTGAAAAAAATTTTAATCTTTTTTCCATGATGTACTTCTGTGGCGAAATATTCAGATACGATCGCGTGTAACTTCGAGCGTTATCCATCCGTGGACTCTCATCCTTCGTACAAATATGTACACAACGAAATTAACTCGCGTCTCAACAGGCAACTCCTCGCGACTATATTCGTCTGAATATTCTCGTTTCTAGTTACGCATGTCGTTGCAAAGTATATGTATACATCAAGCGAAAGCTCCGGAAGTGCCCATATTTCCACGCTTGTACATCGCTTGATGTTATCCACATAGAAAATGTCTTAGGATTTTTGACAAAAATAAAGCTTTGCTTGTTGAAATTCTTGCTGAATTTTTGACGTCATGTGTAGTTCATATGTATGATTCTAATTGTTTAATTTCTTTCAAGAAAGCAGCTTTTTCCTTGAAAAAGTTTAATGACTATCTCTCATTTTTATATTATACACAATGTTCTAATATCTTATATGTATTATACTTTTTTTTTACAAGTATAGTGAGAAAATTTTTCATATTTTTGTACTTTGTACAATAGTTATTTATAAATTGCTAAATGTTGAATAATATAATAATTATTCTATAGAAAATGTATAATTGAATATCGATTTGTAAAAATAGTATTTATAATAACAATTGCACAATACCTGTTGCAATTTTTCTAAAGAAAGGCAAGGAGGAAGAAATACGTTTTGTATGAAGGATTTGAAAGTCTTGTACATATTGATTGCTAAAGAAGAAAAGAATGGATCTAACGAATTAGAATGGAAGTAAAGTGAGGCAAAGTGTGAGAGAAATGACGCAAAGTAGCCTCTTTCATAGGAATTCCTGGGGTCACGTGAGTACCGTGAGCGTTTATTAAATTGCCACCCCCTATATGGGGTGGCTATGCCGCCGCGACGTTGCCACGTTTAAATTTGAATTATCCGGACGGGCGTGGTCCTCAATTAGCATTCTTTTCTCCGAGAAAGGAAGAGATCTCTTAACATTCTGTTAATAAACGTCTTATTCAAGATTTAACGAAACATTTATTTTACTTTCTGAGGTTCTAAGGAATGTTTCTTCAGGATATCATAATTTTTAAATCTTGATAAGTCAGCAAATAAAATAGTATATTTTAATATTAGAGAAAGGAATAATAGATAAATTGTATGTATATGTACATACATATATTGCATATAATGTATAATTATATAATAATAAATAAATGTATTCTTAAGTGTATATGTTATATATATATATAAATAATGTATAATTTTTCTTTTTGTCTTGCCGTTTTCTACTCTTCTATGAAGCTTATGTTGTTATTTAAAAATAATTAGCTTCAACTTTACATTTTTTGTTAGACTCTAATTTTGGCAATATTATTCTGCATTTCTGCACACATATTAATATTTGATTTATCTAAAATGAAAATGGTACTCCTCTCTGAGAAACTACTCTTTTCCAAACTCAGCACAAAACTTTGCACATCTCTATTATTTTATCATCTCTCCGCATACTAGTGCAAAGTTCGGTCGATTCTCGCAATGATGATCTCAGCAAATGTGAGGTTATTCAGAAATGATTGCCAAAATTTGCCTTGAGTTGGAAATAATCTGTTCATCAACTGATTTAAATGTGGATCTTGATTCATACGATATAAGACATAAAACTATAAGATACAAATTAATTTTTAGAATTAGGTATATTAAATAAGATTTATAAATTAAATTTTACATTAAAAATAGAATTTAAAGAAGAAAGAATTATGGAACACTTCAAAAGACAATTTTATTTGCATATGTGTATTATATTTTTATACCTACTTACACAACCGCATATGTACAATTACATTCAATCTGCAAATCTATTTTGTCTTTATTTTTCTATAAGTATTAACTATTTGGATTATTTTACCTTTACTTTTTTAGAATAATAAATTAATCTAGATCACTATATGACTAAATCAAATATTAAGGAAACTGTCAGTGCAGTCGAGGTTAGATTTTAATGCTTATAATAATATTTTTATGTGTAAATTCGAATACCTGGTTGAGATAACATTTTTCTCGATAAATATTATATACAGGGTATCTCAAAAAGATTGGGAACACCTGAATATAAAGAAAAATATAAGTTTTACAGAAAAGTAGTAGGGTTTTTCAGACAAAAGTTGTAGGGTTCAAAAGATCTCTTTACTGATCTTATCAGTTTGACCTTAGGTGGCGTCGCCAAGGTCAGAGCAAGATCACATCGATTTTTTTAATGGAACACCTTACTTTTTATTTTAGAATCTAATAGCTGTCAAAAGCTTTTCAAAACACTACAATAATGTTATTTTTCATAAAATACTTTATGATACTTGAAAGTCACATATCGCCGGCATTAGCATTACGCAAGGTGTCCGATTGACGCACGATGGTTAAAACCTCTTGAATGTTGTTCAGGATCATATCCTGATTAATATTTGTTAAAATCAAGACTATTAGAGGTTATATCTCTTATTTTCATTTTTGAATTAAAAATTCATTTTTATGTAACAATGAGAATAAGATATATATAACCTCCAATGGCCTTGATCTTGACAAATATTATCCAAGATATGAACAATATTTAAGAGGTTTTAAATCTGTTGGTCGGACACCTTATAATGCCGACGGTATTGTAACTTTCAAACATCATAACTCGAAAAGTATTTAATGAAGAAATATTTTCTTACAGCATTTTGGAAAGCTCTCGACTCCTGCTATTAGATTCTGGAATCAAAAATAGGGTATGTCGATAAAAAAAATCGATATGATCTTGATTTTGGCGACGCCACCCAAGATCAAACTGATAAGATCAGTAAATAAATCTTTTTGAATTCTACTTTTGTCTGAAACATCTTTCTATAAAACTTATATTTTCCGAGATATTCAGGTGTCTCGACTTTTTTGGAACACTCTTTATATATATATATATATATATATATATTTTTTTTTTTAAGATGCTAATAGTCATTATGCTAATAGTATCGACGAGATCAATTTAATTGTGATATTATCTCAACTTCAATTTATATGATTGAGTTTTAAGTCTGATGCGCAGTTTATATAACAAAAAAAAGAGATGTGTATTTAGAATTTATATATAAAAACATTATTAGACACCAAGAACTATAACTTCGTATTTGCCTTTTTTACTTATTTGCTTTGGAATAAAATTCTTGAAATATGTAAATATATATATTTACAATTCTGTAATACGTAAAGTAAATATAAAATATATTTTTCAAAATTTGAAATATTTTTATAGATGTAATATTGCAGTACAGTTGTCAGTTGTATTTTTAAAATATAGATTTAATGGTTATTCTTTCAAGTTTTCACTATATCTTTTGAGTAAGAGTAGTTTACGATAATGGATGCACAAATGATATTAACGATTGTTGAGTGCGTACATCTTCCTTGTCGCATTGTTAGGTGCTCATTTCAAGCCGTTAACGTTCCTCAGTTTCCTTTCGTCGATTTTCCCACCTATGCTTCCTTGAAACTGGGAACATAATTGCGAAGTCTTGTCACAGAGAATTAGGCGCTTGACTATGCTTTTCGTTAATGCCTCTACAATCTATACTAACGAGAAAATTATATCATTCCATTTAGAATCGATAGCGACCTCGTGTGACACAAACGCAACAATTTTATTTTAAAATATATCTATATTTATATATTATATAATATATACCTATAATTAATGTACATACATACATTATATGTATATGAATGTATGTATGTGTATATATATATATATATATATATATATATATACACACACACATACTATACAATATCAATCTTCATGTTTGCTACAAACTGCTGTTTTCCTCTTTGAAACAAATTTCTAATTTGCTTCTGTACTTGAATAATATTTGTCGATATCAGAATTCGAGAGTAGAATATAAATTCGAGCGGTATTATTTGCAGCAACAATAATTGACGACAGAGGAGTAGTTTGGTTTTGCGAAAGGTCCTCCGAGAAGCAGTTAAATCTGATTAGTCGAGAAAAGCGCTGCAGAAACTCTTGTTAAGACGAGCTACGACGACGTCACGTCCTGAGTTATCCGCTTCTACCTTCCGGCCTGTTCCACTCCATCTTACCAAAGCATCCTTCCAGTGCAAATGAAACGCCTAGCGCAATCCTCGCTGACGAGGTGCTTGCTGGGCTGCAACCTCATTGGACCAGCCATGCTGCTTGTAATCTGTCCGCCATCGTTCTCATTTGAGCTCCCGAATTCAGATACTGCATTAACGAACTATATTTAAGTTGATTGCGATAATAATGAGATAAAAATGTGCATATAAGTTGCGAAATATTCCTTGTACTTATTAATGTTATTATTGTTACACTAAATTTTACTATTTATTAATATATTATTGCTAATTATCATCGCAGAAAATATTAAAAGAGAATATTTAATTTACAGAACTAGAGACATTTTACAGATTATTTTTTGAGTACATGCAATATTTTTTGCATAAATTTAGCATATATTATATAAGCTGCATATTCTAAACTGATAAAAATTAATCAGATTAAAATTCTGTGTTTAGTTATAAATATACATTTATAGATTATAAAAAAGTAAATTCAATATTAGCTGCCATTAAAAAAGAATCAAGTTCAATGAAATATGATATGAATTAGTTTTTTTCCCTTAATTTTAATATTATATATACACGCACATATATATGCGCGCGCGCATACACACACACAATAAACAATATTTATTAAACTATTGTCAGATTTAATTATTGGATATTTGATAGAAGTGAATTTTGTCTTGCACAGAATCACAATATGATCGATAATCATGAAGATGCTACGTGAGATTGTACGGAAGCATATGCTCGAACGTGTCTCATCGTAGAAATAGCGGATTGTCTATTTAGTTATATTCCTTCTGTTTAAAAGCGTCTTTACTTTTTGGAAAATATTAAATGAAATCCATGCTAAGTCAACAAGCTAATTAAATTCTTAATTAAAAAACACAACGTGAAAATACGATGAAATATCATCTGAATATCTAAATGTATGATATTTTAAAATCTTGATCTATTAATCTAATTTAGTATTTAGTATTTTAGAATTTTGATTTATTTTATTGAGTATATTTTTTATTGGAAATAATAATGGGGAATAGTACAAATTCAGAGATATGGAAAGTGCAATAGATATTACATAATAGATATAGTGTTGGGATCGTACGAATAGGTTATTCACTTACTCGCAATAATCCGAAAATGTTGTATAGCATTTGGGCACTTGTGGGATGGAGCTTAGTATTATTTATGCACGCCAACGTTGAAACTTATCTTTAAAGTTAGCAATGCATTTGTAATTTGCATTCATGCGTACGTATACACATGCATATATATTCATCGTGAAACTATAAGTTAAAAATCTAAGAGAAGGAGAGAGAATTACTGTTATGATAAATGGTATTACCCTGACTTTTCGTACCAGTAAGTAACTTTGCCAATGTTCAGCAACAACTACGAGATTAATCCTAATTAATTCGAATGATATGTAGTCCAGATGTGTGTAAAATATGCGATATGTTCTTTTTGACATATTAATAACATAAATCGTATAGTTGATCAATTAAAGAAAAAATTTGATTAATATAACAATAATAAGTTTTAATTATCTTATTTAGCTAACTAATTAATAGATTGTTAAATTAAAGGTGAAAAATATAACATCGTGAAATTATTATAATGATATTTTATAGTTTACACATTAATATAAGAAATTTGGACTATAATATTTCTGATATATTTATATCTGATCAAAAATAATATGATCTGAATATTGAATAGATAATAGAAAACTAAAGTAATAATAAAACGCGACTGAATTCGTTATCATTACCATAAAAATGTATAATGCTATTGTAAAATAGTGATACTGTGTAAAATAGTGAAACAATAATGATAATGACATTAAAAATAATATAATGTTAAAAATATAATCTTAATTACTTTCTAAAGATATGTATATTGTTTTTAAGAACAGTTAATAAAAAACATAAAATAATTAACTATGATAGTAATTACGTATAATATAATATAACCGTCACTTATGAATCATTGATAATATGAAACAAAAATAGTTTCATGTCACGAATTTGTGCATTTTCGTTTTTATGAGCGGAAATTAATGACTTGTCTACGTGCTTGTCGATAAACTGCTTTTACGAATGAATAATCGAAAATTAGGAAACTCCATTGAGACATCGAACACTTGTTTGTTTATATAGCAAATTTGTTTTCATGCGTAATAAAACTTACTGTTACATTTTTCTGTTACTGAGCAACACATATAATTAAGTCATTTGAAATATGCAATGTTAAAACTCGTTAAATATATCAATTTTTCATTATGTATATTGTTCTTTCAATGTAATATATAAAATAAATAATGATTATGGAAAAACATTGCAACATTGTATAAAAAATATAAATATTTGATAAGATACAAAAATTTTACTTATAAATTAAATTAAATTATAATTTAATTTGTTTATACACATGTTTAATACATAATGCAAAAGATGCGTTTTATTGTAATCTGCTCAATCAATGCAAAGACTCGATGTAAAAAGCTCGATGTAAAAAAAATTTTCAGGACTTTAATTTGTAAATAAATAGATAAACGTTTTTTCAATTAGTTTTAAGACATAATCTTAGAAGAGACATAGATAGGGGAAGCTCGAGCAAAATGGATGCTTTGAGTAAAGCGAATACCTTTTATTTTCGTTTAGCTATCTGAGATTGCACTATGACTCTAGCAGTTGAAGGAATGATCAACCAGCGATACTATGAAAGTACGAAACGACGTATGATTGCGTTTGTGTTTATATAGAGACATATAGAAAATTGAGTTTTCTTGCGATTTTTCTTTAGTACAACTAACTTAATTATTATCTGTAATTATTGTCTGTAATTGTTCCTTAATCAGTGTGAATGATTTTTTATAAGAATTCTGTGTCTTTAAACATGTATTCAAAGTTAAAATTTTTCACTTAGTGCTTCAACTTCTTCTAACTTTTTTAAATTCGCGCTAGGTCTCTTGGATAAAATGGGAAACAAAGCGAATAATTCATTTTTTCTCGGTATATATGATTATAATGAAAATACTGGAATATGGAGGAATAGACAACCTTTCAAATGTACGAAAGGCACGTGTTTATTTACATCTTATTTTTGTTTATTTTTTGCCACAATGCAGTATGATGATTTGTTGACTGATCCAGTGTAGTTATTGCACCAAATGAGCCCATGAAGGCTACATTATATATAGAGAATTTGATAGCTACTTTTGTGTCAAAACTGATTCTAATTTTTTAAATTTCATTTGCATTGTTCGAGTGATCCATTCGCTTTGCCCAAGAGGGGCTGTCTCTTTTTTCTCTTTTCTTATGTTTTAATTCTCTTTTTTTATGTTTTAACTAAAACGACATATTAATGTTCAAGTTTTTAAATTTTTTTAAAATTTTATTTCAAAGTTAAAATCCTTTAAGAGATTTATGAGAATAAAAATGGTTTCTGATCTCAATTTTAATTGTGTCATTTTTTTTTCTTCTCGACCTTAACACGTCCGCGTTTCCATATACTACGGATTTTTAGTACTGGAAGTGAATCTTGAAATTCACTATTTTAAAGGATTACCTGTTCCAGTTTACAAAAATAGGCAAATTTCAAGATGGAATAACTTAGTAAAAAATCATCGTATCTAAATGTTTAAAAAAGCATTAGTTAGCACAGCTTGAAATCTCTACTTTTCAGATCAGTATTTAAAAAATCGGTCTTACTGATATTTTGTGAAGTTACACAAATATAAATAAAGATGCATCAATCTTAAAATTTTTATGAAAAATTTGCAAAGTTCCGGGGCGAATTAAAAATGGTACACAATGTGGTTTACATCATTTAAAAGTTTAAATCATTTAAATCTTTACCTAATTTGCTTTTTGAAGCTTTATACGATTTTTTTTCTTTGAATTATTCAACGTGAAGCAAAAACGATTCTTTTTGCTTTGATGTTGAATAACTCAATAAAAAAAATTGTATAGAGGTCAATAAAAAAGAACAGGTGATCCTTTAATTTTGTTGAGTGAAAAATAATGATTCATTATTTTTTCATGGCAACGGTAACACGTTATTTTTTAATGGCAACGGTAACGCGTTATTTTTTAAAAATGAGTAATTAGTAACGATAACGAGTTATTTTTAACAAAAAGTAATGATAACGCGTTATTTTTTTCTAGGTAATTCTATAAAGTAAATGCCCCAGTAGCCGGACGTTTAATCATAGATTAATACAATGTCATAAATAATACAATTTATAATATTAGAAAAGTTTTTAATATAAATATTTGTATCATTGGAAAACTCAAAATTCTCTTAAGCAAAAAAAAATTACTTGAATCCGCTTACAACAATTAATTAAAATATTTAAATAAATAATAGAATATGTCAATGTATTAGTGGTCGGACAACCGGACGTAATTGTCTCAGTGTTTGATCATAATTAGAAAATTAGTACGTTGAAATATTAGTACGTGAAATATATTAATATAAATAAATATATTTAATGACAAAAGACAACTAATTCAAATTAGTAAAAAGCATTTAAAATAAAAAGCATTTGAGACTAATATTAATTTAAATAAATAAAATTTTGTTTAGCTGTTCGGACATAAGTACTGTCCGATCCCAGTATAACTAGACCATGTACCTATGTCCGAACATTTACACAAAACTTTATTTATTTAAATTAATATTAATCTCAAATACACTTTTTGAAACGTAATATTATAATTTAATTGTAATCTTTAAACATAATTAAATTATAATACAATATTAAAAAAAGAATTTCAGATTAATAATATAATATTAAATTTTGTGTAATTGTCCGGATATAAATACATGTTCGATCATTGGGACGTTTACCTTATATAAGTGATATATCAATTGAATATTACTTCAGATTCCTTTGTATTTTATATTGAAAAAATTTACATATTCTACATTATCATGAGAATCTTATTCTATCCAACTTTGTTACATAACTTATCTTAGTCCATTCATGCATTTGATAACAAAACCACAACTGATAATTGAAATTCATATTTGTAGTCGTTACTCGTTATCGAAAATGTGAAACTATTCCCGAATTCTCAAACGATGAGATCGATTCCTTAGCCCTAACTTATGGCTATCTGATAGAAGTTCTTCCAAGTTGGAAACAATGGCACCGCATATGTGGCAACGCGAGTGACGATAAAAGCGCCGCAGTGGAGAGAAGCGGCCACACAATGAAGCGTAGAATGGTGGCACATTAATGGCGAGAAGTCATCGAATTCCTAGCAGACTGGGAGTCGGAGTATCTTTGAAAGCATTTGAGGATAGAAAGAGAGAGAGATGAGTGAGAGAGAGAATGAGAGGGGGGGGGGAGGAAGAAAGAGAGATAGAGAGAATGAGACTTGGCTGTTACGAAGCCTCCAAAGATTCTTTTGTCGAAAATTTGTCTGCAAGACGACAAAGGACCTACGACGAATTGCTCTTCCGCTTGATATCGCTACAGGATCGGTTTTGCAGGCTTCAAGTTAAGACTTTGCAGGACGATGCGTATGGAATACTTTCGGAGTTTCAGTACTTTTTTTGCGAAGAGAAACGAAAATATGAGGAGTACGGCATTTAACTTTTCGGGACTCTAAAATACTACTTCTAAAATAAACTATTTATTAAGTATTTTATAAATAAATGTTCTCATAACGATATAATTATTCTTTTTTCGAATAAATTTCTGGAAAGGAAAGCTCCGATTTTCTTGTCGATTGATATATAACTGCATTTTGATGCGCTGATTACGAATATGATGAAAATTGCCGACAAGGTTTCAAGATCAAAGTCAAAATTGAAAAAATCCATTTTTTAAACATTTTTTCATATTTGACATTGAAAATGATCTTATCGCCAATTTTTATGGTCATATACATTATAAACATAAAATACAGTACTATAATAAAGTCGCACACTTTCAGACAGAGAAGAGAGTCACTTTGCGTGGAAGTTTCGCGCTCCTACACTGAAAAAATGCATGTAATTTTATATAAATATTACATATATATGACTGGAAAATTATTTAAATATGACTGAAAATTTTCTTTTTCAGATTTTTTAAAGTAAAAATACATATCAATGGTAAAATATATATGAAAGTACTATCTTTATGAAAGTAATTTTAAATTTAAGCGGTATTTTTATAAACAGAAAAAAACAATTTCTGAAATTGCAGAAAAAAATGAAACATTTTACATACATTTATTGTGCAATTATTGTAGCCAATTAGAATCTGTATACTCAACGCGCCAAAAAAAAGATGGGCGAGGCAAAGAGATTAGGTCTGCTTGTCTTTATATTTTACATTTTGTATGTGAAATTCCATGTTCAATGGAATTCCAAAAATACATATTGCACGTGAAGTTAATATAATCTGCAATTTTTCATGTGGATTGCAATATTACATAATTATGCTAGTAAGATCGTAAAAGATTCAATATAATCATATAAATACTTCTTTCAATGAATGTGATTATAGCGTTAGCGTTAAGTTATTACTTTAGAAGTCGTAGGTTCGAATCCCGTCAATACTATATATGCGTTTCCAAAAATTGCAAAATATGCGACGCATAATGTTATAATTAATAAATTGTATTTGAAACTATAAATTAATTCTAAATAATAATAATAAAAAGTAGCGTATTAAAAATTAAAAAATTTTTTATTTACATCTATTTAATTCCTATAATTAAGTATATGAAGCCATATATGAGACAGTAGAAGAGGTATAGAAATAGAAATTATATCTTTTTATAAAGGCATATACGTCTAACATATCAATATTATATACAACGCATGTTCTTAGTGCGAGACATTATTTTGTATGTCAAATTCCATGTTTGATGGAATTTTAAAAATACATATTGCATGTCAAATTAACATAATCTGTAATTTTCGATGTTGACTGCAATATTACATGATTATGCTGAATCGGAAAATCCCATGGGATTCTTTTCTCATTCAGCATAATCATATAATTTCACACACATATTTTTTTGAGTGTAAACACAAGGGGAGGTGAGGTGGAAGTCGCTTCGCCCCTAAGCAGAAGGAGGATAGAGTGAGAGTCACTTTCAATGTTAAATATAACAAAAATATGAAAAATATAATTTAATATTTGACCTTGTCAATGACTTTGTCAATTTTTATGATCATATTCATAATCAGTGCATCAAAATACAGTTGCATATCAATTGAAAAAAATCAGAGCTTTCAGATTTTCAGAAATCCTCTTTTATCTTTCCGAAATAGGAAAACACATGTGACAAATTTTGATGAAAGTATACATAAGTTAAAAATGATGTCAAGTTGAAGATCTATTTTCATCTTCTCCCTAATTCTGAAACTTTACCATGCTATCACGTAATGGTATCTATGGGGTAGCCTCCGAAGAAACGAAGGAAAAAAGAAAGCAGATCCCAAAAGAGAGAAAAGAGATAGAGAAAAAGAAGTCGACTCAGGGGAGTTTTAACGTACGGTCAGTTTCTCTTCGAACGTGACTACCCCCATTTGCTATTGCTGTATGAGTCGATCAAGTCGGTGCGAACTTCTATCTTCGTGAGTTTTACGAAGAGATCCTATACTCTCTCTTTCTGTTTTATATATTTTATACAACGGAATATTTTTAAAAATTTTGAAAAATGTAATATTTGGTAAATAGACATTGTGATCATACATAGATATAGTGCCATTTATTTCATTAATTTAAAGGATCCCGCACAAACCTTATGGAAATTGAATTCCAGTCGAATTGGCTACGGCGTCCTGGCTACTTTGGCTGAATTTATAACATGCTGTAGTTCTCGTTCCGATCAAAAGTCTCCATGAGCACAAATAAAATAATGAACAGTTTTTGAGTTATTATACATCAAACTTTGGAAAAATAGATTTTTGGCAGAGTTTGATGTACAATAACTTAAAAACTGTTCATTATTTTACTTCGTGACCATGGAGACTTTTGATCAGGATGATCAGAACTACAACATATTACAAATTAGTCGGGACCCATTTTCCGTATGTATGTGTATGTGCGGGATCCTTTGATATATTATAGATAGATATATCTTGTTGTCCTGATAAAAAATCTCCACAAGCACGACCCCTATAATGAACCATTTGAACTCTACGAAACGTCATTTTTCAAAACGGATAAATACTGCAATATCTTATTTTCAACGACGGTGGATTCCTACGTCATTTATTGCACTTTCTATTTAAATTTTCAAGTAAAAAATTATAAGAATAATATTGACTTAATTACTTCTCACAAATCGGAGTTCTTGATTATTGTAAATCTCCTCGTCTCTCACAAATCCGGATGCTTGATTGATGTGAGTCTCCTTATAAATTTTTTTTTAAACATAATTAAGACTAAAAAACGATCATATATATATGAATACATCAAATATGATAGAGAACGCCAACACAGTCAAAGTTAGATATTTCGAATAATAATATAATATATATTTTTTTATTAAATCAATTTATTTCAGATATAATTGCGCATAAATAATTTTTCGGACTTTACAACACAATCAGTCTGAAACACTAATAATCCCCCCTAAAATTAGAAAAATTGTAAGAAATCTTTTTTTTATTTAAAAATATACATAGAAAGTGTAAATAATGACGTGTAAGAATGCACTGTACTTGTTAAAAATAAGATATTGAGTATGTATTAAACCGTTTTGAAAAATGATGCTTCGTATAGAGAGTGATTCATTATTATAGGGAATCGTGCCTATGGAGACTTTATCAGCAAGAGTTACACACATCAAATTTTCGGCCACCTCGACCGAAATTCAATCATAAGATTAGTGCGGAGTTCTTGTATTGCATTAAACAGTTAATATTAATAGTTAATATTAATGCAATTTTGCTCATTTTGTATTATAAATAACTATGGTAACAAAAAAGAAATAATAAATAATTGACGCTAAATTTTTAGACATTATTTTTGTTGTATTATATATAAAAAATGGTTTATATTTTACTCTTATTTGTGTCTTACCAGATAACGTTTCCTATATGCTGACATTTGAACTTTGTACAATTGCTTGTTACTCTTGAATTTTAATAGACAACCACATTTATTACTCACTTTATTAAAGATCACTTTATTAAAAAGTCGTTCTAAATCGAGAAGTGGAACGACTATTGCTTAATTCATTGTTAAAAGAAGCATATTTCTATACACTTTACAGAAATATGAATAGAAAATTAATTTTTATTAAATAATTATACATATACATACATATATACACGCGTGCGTAAATAATTATATATAAAATATTAAGTTGTCGGAAATGTTTGTGCCGTTTTGAAAGTGAAAATGAAACAGCAAATTGAGACATTGAAACTTTTATTTAATCCATAATATATTTTCCATTTTTTTTCGTAAGATGTCAGTTCAGCTGAGAGAGTCGTCGACATCCGCGGATGGCAGCGGAGGGAGCATCCAAATTTCCAGAACGGAACTGCGCGTACCACTTTCGACTTGTTCACTAATGGCATTTTCCCCATACAGTGCATATCTTTCGACGAGCATTGCGCAGCGTTTATAATAATAATATAACAAATGTGCCGAAAATGTTCTTTTTTTTTTGGTCCATTTTTACATGATTGCAGTACAACTCCGTGCAACCAAAATATTTGTAAAATATTTGTAAAATGTTAAGCATAGTGTCACTTTCAGATGATATATAGTAGTCGTACCATTTAACCTCACATCATGACTATTTCTGTTAATGACACCTGTCGGAAAAAACGGCATGAACTTTTCCGACGACCTAATGTTTAAATATTTTACGATCGACTGCTGCCAATCAAAGGTTATAATATAAAAAAATAAAAAGAATATAACTTTTAGAATTTATTTATTAGAAAGATTTACATTCGAGTGCATTTTAAATGATATTTTATTGTCATTAATATCATTAAATAATATTTAATATCATTTAATATTCACTGAGAATGTTAATTTATAGTAAATTATTATATAAAAATTATACTCTTTTTAGAAATTAAGTTGAAATCTCAACATGTGTTTAAGATATTTGAGTTTTGAATTCAACTTTGATTTAAATTTTTTAGTATTACTGCTAAAAAGCGTATTCCTTCTACAATAACAAGTTGTAGAAAAATAGTAGATATTTACCGAACCCGCAGCTCCGAGATCAAATTGATGAAAAGTAGAAACGCAGGTCATCAAACGCAGTACATCCGATTTCTTCATTATATCCAGCAAGCTTGTCAAGCAAACCTATGATAAACTTTCTTGTTTGTTTTCAATAGAAAGGCGAGGGCGAGTTGAGGAGAATCGTTTAGAAAATTATTTCATTTTTGTTTTGGCGTAAAAATTCATTTTTTAATGAAAGTTTTATATCACTATTTGTTACATATGCATAATTAATTGATATCATTTAAATATGGTTTTTGTTTATAACATTATTAAATCAAATTCTTTACGTATATGTATTTACACTTACTCATATAATTAAAAATCATCTGATTATATGTACATATTATATATGTATATATTTAAATGTATGTAATATGTATATAAAATTACTTCTAAAAAACACACACACACACACACACACACACACACACACACACACACACACACACACATGATGTTATACACATTAGAGGAGTGGTATTATGGCATCTCAGTTACATTTTACAAAATAATTTGGTTAATAATCGATATCTAAGTTTAAAACTTGATAATTACATTCATTAAAATGTTGTTGAATCGATTCTGGACTCAAAGTTACGAAAATATTTATTACTTAGGACACTATCAATAAAAATGTTTTATTAGTAGTGTTCTAAGTAATAATCGACATTGCATAATGACTTGAAGCAAAATATGGGTAATAATGTGACCTTCCTTAAAAAAATTAGTTTAGAAAACAGTATTTGAACACAAAATTAACAAAAAAGTAAAACATTTTAGAATGTTGCATTATACAAATAAATGTATGTATATTTACATAACTTCTGGATATAAGCTTCTCAATATTACAAATATGGTATACGTAATATAAACTATAGATTAATAGTAGATCTACAATCGGTTATTAAATAATTATTTTGATACGAAAACCTTAGAAAAGGCCGTGAGTAATCAATCATATAAAGTCACATTAGCAAAATGCTATTGTTTAAATTTGCAACTCATAGTATATACAGTCAAATAAAATGTTAAATAGCAAACAATAGAATTATACATATATCTCAAATATACATATATTCGTGTAATAATACGCTTTAAGAAAAATGAGGAAGTAGGTGTAATTAAATGTTAAAATTTACTTTGAAAACGATTTGAAATACTTGAAAGTAAAAATGTTATAATAAGTGCTGACTATTGAATATTGACATGTTAATGTCATAACGTAACGGCAAGCTACTAGACAAATAATTCCAAGTAAACATTAGGATTCATATAATAGCGGACACATTAAGAGAGAAGAGCCACAATATCTACACTGGTCGTAATATCATCTTTTTCTCTATACACATCAACATTCTATTATTTTTTATTTTTATAAAAGTGCTATTTATGCAATGTGCTTCTCTTCTATTTCGAATGATTCATTCGGAATAATGATCCAGAGCAAAGCGTGTAAATTTGCCTTTAGCGCGAGCGTTGCGGGCACATTACGATGTCGGGTTGCGAGTAACTTGCTTTATCTACTTGCGCTGTACCTCTTCCTATACTTCGTCGCGAATACCAACCGCAACTACAAGCAGTAATGTCTCTTTCTCTCTTTCTTCCCCCCCCCTCTCTCTCACGCGCTTTCGTGATATAATAATTATCCTACGACCGAGCACGATACTGAATGTGGCTAGGGTTGTAATATGGAAGTTACGCAAGGATCCAAGTCTTAGTGAGACTGAGAGATAGAGAAAATTATTGTTTAAGGGAGATCATGAAAAATGTACTAAGATATATATGCTGCAAAAGTTATGTTGCAGTTACTGGACCAGAATTAAATGATAGTTTGTTTTTACTAGGAATATCTTTGGAAATTGTGATTCGGAATATTTACAGGTTTGTCGTGAAGATTCATATGTTTTAAATGTGAGAATTCCTTAACGTACGTGAACTCTCTAATTGTTTAAATTTTGAATGTATGTTTGATCATTTAAGCATCCTTGGTCGCAATTGCAAGGTTTGTACACTGTTGTGCTTTCATAAGCGACGGCATTTGCCATGGTCTGCAGAATTCAGGACTACAGAGAAGTCCAAGCCGAATTGAGTCAAGTCGAGTTGAGTCGAGTGTTTTGTCGGGCTTAACAAGAGTTACGCTCCATTGATAACGAGGACATTCGTACCGTCTCGTTCAGCAAACGAATCTCGACAAGTTTGCATAACTCCCTCGACTGCAACGACTGGCGCAACGCGACGTCTGTTTTGTCAGGGATGCCTACCGACATCATAGTGGAATTCTAACGCGACGATAACGACAAAAATATAGTCGAAGATGGAATTTGAATAAAAATTCAAGTTTTTAACTTATCTTAAGAAAATTGTTCTTTGTATTACAAGTATTTAATATTGATTTTACATGTGTTTCTATAGAAAATAATATTCTTCTTATTAATAAAAATTTTAAGGTTCCCACGGATATTTTCTTTAAAGAAGCCACGTGATTATTTTCGTGTATTGATAGATCGGTAAATGTCAATGTTTCGTGAATATTGCAGTTTATTTCATCAAGATGAAAAAAGTCTGATACAATATCAAGTTACTTCTCAACTTGATGAAGAAAATTGCAATTTACGAAACGTTGACGTTTCACGTTGATGTATCAAGACGTGGAAATAATCCGCAAATCACATGGATTCAGTATTATCTATTTTTTTATTAATGAGATCTTTTTGTCGAAAAATTATAGGTGAAGAGAAATCGACACTGATTAGATTATTAAAGTAAATTAAATTAATTATTTTTTTTATACTCAAGTGATAAACAATAACATATGTAACTGTAATATATCTAAACGAATCGAATGAAATATAAATGCGGGACCATCTTAGAGTCCATCAAAGATCTTAGAGAAATCGATCAAAAGCAATTTAATGTTGACTCGCTAAACTCGGTCAGGGTGTATAATCCTGTTTGTTAAGCTTTGGCTTCTACCTCATGATCTCTCGATTGCAACGGTTGTCGCAGAAGATCATCAATTACGGAAAGTATTCTGTCGTCCATCAAATTTCACATAAGATTTGTCATATGTAAAGAGTAGATTTAAAATACGTTATATTTATGTCGTTAATGTAAAAAAATCTATCTAGCAATCTATTAAGTACCTATAACATGTACAAATCATAAAAGATTAAAATTTAATTAATGTCATTGATGTAATGACTATAATAGATGAGATATGAAAAATACAAGAAAGTTTAAAAATTAACATTAAACGGGAAAGAATGGAGTATAAAAATGTATAAAAATTTAATTCTTTCTCTTATATGATTTATTCTTATCGGTTTAGTTTCTTCTTTTATAATTAATAAATTTAATTTCTAAAAATGGAAAAATTTGACAGAGATGGAGAAATAAATTGCAAAAGCATCACTTACTATATTCATATAATGTTCACTTTATGTTCATTGTTGTGTCCATAATGTTGATAATGATAGCTTATGTTTCTTATATTAATTTTTATTATATTAATTACATTAGAGTGTTGAGTTATTAAGATAATATTTCCTATTTCTTTTTCGCTTATTATTATATATTATTGGCATGTTCCCATTACAAAGCATGTCTCGGCCAATTTTTGAAAAGGATGTTTTTGAAAAAGATGTTTCATACAACTTCACCATCACTGTCACTATGATTGACTACCAAAAAAGATAATGAAAGTTTTTCGATAACAGCTTGTCTATTTTAACCAAAAGCTAGTTGACGTTTTGCTGAAAACAATTCCTCTGAACTATTGAAAATTAGTCAGCGTCAGCGTGCTACTTTAGTTTGTTCATACTCGTATTTCATAGTACTTGCACATCGTTGAAGATCTTCTCATGCTTACTTCGACGATAGCTGAGTTCGTTTCATGGTAGAGGACGACGTGCCTCGTTAGGAACTTGAGCTTTCCCACTACTTTCCTTCCTCTCTCACTATTGCACTGGTACACGGTCCTGTCAGTGCGATCTATTCTACCAAGAGCTAGTCTAAAGATCTGTTTCCTGAGTTTAGAAATAGGACTAACTTCGGATATATTCCCAATCTCCTTTCTTTTTCTTTTTCTTTTTTACCTTTTTCAATTCTTTTTCTATCGATGAACTAAAATCTCTCTCTCTCTCT
>NW_012130102.1:2159435-2162509 GCF_000143395.1 Atta cephalotes | reverse complement strand
CGTATACTTACTACTACTTCCTTTCTTTTCTTTTCTTTTTTCTTTTTTTTACCTTTTTTTTCCTTTAACTTTACTTTTTCTTTATTCGTATAGAACTAAATACTCTCTCTCTCTCTCTCTCTCTCTCTCTCTCTCTCTCTCTGTATGTATGTATCTTATATTTATTTATCTATTTACTTATCTATCTTTTTTTTTCATATTTTCTTCCATTGAACCTACTCTTTTGAACAGTAATAAATGTGCCATATGCGATCTCTCAATGTCCTAACGTACCATCCAAATCAGGTTTGTCTTTAGTAGTGACCAGAGGATAACACCGAGTTCACGAAACACGAAAGAGGTGGGACATGAGAGGTAGACGATATATGACGAAGAGAGTAGGTTCCGGTATTGTCTCCTTGTACCAGATTTTCGTGCATGTAAAAGGAAGCTTAATCCCGCGCGACCCTCCTATGATTTGCTTTGAATAATAACTCAAAGGACCAGACGAATATAGGTACGTACGAGCAAGGACCAAGGACGTCATTCGTTGTCTTGCTTATAGCGTGTTTATGATTTCATACATATTTTAGTAACCTTCGTGAAACATCATGCTTATTATTCGACTCGGCTTGTTTCACCGGAAATGAAGCAAATGAGGAATCATTTTATCTTTCTCTTTTCTTTCTTCCACATGATAATCTGAAAGTATTCTTGTACGCGTAAAATGAAAATTACTAAAAATATACGTAACATATATAGTTAATCGAAAATTGTATATGTACATTATTTGGACTGATGAATTTTCTTTAGATAATATCTACTCATAGTTAATATTTTATGGAATTAAAATTATTTATTACTTTCTGAATAATAATAGCATAAAAATTAGAAAGCTGAAGAGACTGTATAATTTTTAATCTTATAAAAGAAATAAAAAGTTAACATTTTTATTCATTATGTCATATTAATTGATTTATAGATTATGTAACAGATTATGCTTTGGGAATGTTTATTTTAGTTTAACATCTTTTAATTATACTTTTTATTTTCTCTCTAACATGAAATCTAGTGGCATTCGCGAGGTAGTAGTGAGTTTCTCTATGAAACAAGAGATAGTGACAATTGCGTTTCTCCTGATCTTTCAGGAGCCATTGTTTCTGAGTCGTAACTAATTTCCGTTTCCTACATGACTTCCGCGTATCGCACGCAACCGTTCCCTCGACCCATGACTATTATCAGACCGCGGGATTGCGGTCAAAGCGATCTTTGATTCCTTGCGAAATGTGTACGAAAGCTCGGCGAAACTCCAATTTCCCAGAAGCGACCAATGCGTCAGATTGCGGCCGTCAGATTCGCCTCCGTTTAATTTCCAGCGGTTGACAAATTACATCTCACATAAAGGGTTTTCACAGGATTTCGATGTTTGTTCACATTAACAATATATTGGTGAGCATTTTTTATTATTTCATTAGATTTTGTTTCTCTGTTTGTATATTTGTGTTGTAAAGAAGCTGAGAATCTTTAATTTTTTAGTGATAATTTTTTCGATTTTTCGAAATGATGATTTTCTATACATTACGTTTAAATGATGTTTAAAAAATATTTCAATTTCTAAATTTTATATATATAAATTAGATATCATTTTCAATATTAAATTCAATATTTACATTAAAATGTTTTCTATAAATCTTTCTTTACAATTTTTATATTATAATAAATGATATAATAGATATTACTTACACATTGCATTTGAAAAATGATATTGTATTCAAAATAAAATTAACGTAACTTTTTTAAAGTTATCATGATTTCTTACAAAAAGAATATATAAATGAAGTTATGATGATGTATTAAAATGAAATGAAAATATATTCTGAAGATTGTTATTTTAACAATTTTTTAAATTTAATCGGGACACTCTCTAAAATGATTTAATATCTCGAAAAAATAACACCATATTTTTTTCAGATGTTTTGAACAATTTTAACCCGGGGCACGAGTTAAATTTTGATTACGGTCCAAATTAAAAATTGCCAACCTAATATTTGTTATTGTAATTTTGATTTTTTTTTGCTCGCTTCTTTGGAGCAATTTTTACTTTAATCAAAATTTACGCAAAATGGACTTATAGTTTATTCAATTAAAAAAAGTAAATTAAAAAAACTTTAAAATTGATTAAGAATTAGAGTGTCGGCAAAATTTGGTCCATAAAGGAGTCTTTTCACCTACCATCCTATAATATATATATATATGCAAGTGTACGTGTCTATAGGATGCAAAATCTTATAAATTAATCGATAACTTTACTATAATATAAATATGCTTGCATAGAAATACTCGTATCTTTGCAGACTGGATGCAATATATAGTGCATCGCGTTAATGATATATATAATACATTTCATACTCTCTTTATAATATATACATTGTAAACAATAATCATTTTATTTGATGTCCATCAATCAGTTCAGATTAATTTAATCTGATAGCTAATTTTGATGATTAAACGAGAAATAGCTTATGATAATAAGTATTTGATTGTAAAAGAAATTCACGATTATTTATTTAATTTGATTTTTGTATCGTTTGACTCAAGACATGATAGAAACTAACATAAGAAGATATGTGGTTGACTGTATAGCAAAGGGTGAAAATTTCTGTCTGTGATGCGCATAGCTCGCACTTTTTCGTTTCTTTGATGTTGCGTTACTCTGTTCTTTGAAAACTTTGTATCACTCTTTTTAACGTGCCATCTTTTTTCACCGGAACCATTTCTGCTTATTTTCATTTTTGTTTCTTTCTTTCTCTTTTGTACCTCCTATTTTGTTCCTGCTTTTTATATTTTATATTTTCTCATACATATTTCTAAATGTAGAAATTTATAATAATTGTTAATGCGATTTTTTATTATCGCATTTTCTAGGTTAAAAATATAGTAGACATTCTAGCTTTTAAATTTAGAGAGAGAGAGAGAGAGAGAGAGAGAGAGAGAGAGAGTGTGTCTTTCTTATATAATAAAATATTATTAATTAATAATGTGTTGTTTATAATATTCTATATATTATATTATTTNATATTTTATAATTAATATTA
>NW_012130102.1:2152928-2159319 GCF_000143395.1 Atta cephalotes | reverse complement strand
TNANANATGAGAGAGAGAGAGAGAGTTTGGCTTTCCGTTTATTATGTAAAAAAATTATGTTTAATTAATTAAATGTCGGTTGGTTTTTATTAAAATATATCTTCTAAGATTTATAATTATTTTTCATAATATTTGTTACGAAAATTTTATGCAGATAATTTAAAATTTTCTCTGAATTACAGAAATAATAAATTTTTGAAATAATAAAAATATCATTTATATTATAAGAATATAATATATTTATATTATTTGGAAGGCTGGAAAGACATTTGATGAGACTAAGTATTATGCATAAGTAGAACGTGCTAAAGCTTGGCGATCTATTCCAGAAACACCCTATATACGCGCAGTCCTGTTCTCAGCAGAATCTGTACAACGAACACACAATGGTATTGTGTACGGTACTCTATGAGTTATTACCCCTCCAGTCTCTGAGCTTCATTCCTCACTCCTCCTCCGTCTCTCATCCCTTGCAACTCCACGCACACATAATTCAACACTCTATGTATACTGACTATGTATCTTTTTCTTTTGCTGTCTTTTTTTTTTCCTCTCTGATAATGTTTCATTATATCTTGTTATCTTCAACACTCTTTTCTGAATAAAGAGGCATAGTTATCCGTTTTAAATCGTAAAATTATTCAAAACCTGCATTTCAAAATTTTTAAATTCTATTTTTTAGAATATTTTTTATTTTAAAAAGCTGCAGAAATTTCGAAATTTCTTTTTTGTGATTGTTTTCAGTGAATGATATAATTGAATAATTATCAAAAATAAATTGTATGAACTATTTCTCTATTCACAATGCTTCTTTCCTTTCTCTTTTTTTTTCTTCCTCTTCCCTTTATCCTTTCTATGATTAGCAAATATTCGCAAATATTTCGATAGTTTTTATTATCTCATCATTAAATAATGTAACATTTTTTATTAGTCGATTATCACATACTTTTTCTGAAATCATACTGCAGGTTAGTCGGTTACAATTGCCGGTTGTGGGTTCTGTTTTAGCCAATCATGATGCAGCGAGTGTGGATTAGCTGCAACGTGATTAGCTAAAATAGAACCGTCAATCGACAATCATAATCAGTAATTCGTAGTGTAATTACAGTTTAACAGAATTATATAAGATGCATAGAATTATAGTTTGCATAAGCGAATCGAGATTTATATGTAACTGGATTTCATTAAAAAAAATCAAGTTAATTTTAATTATACTCGTTATATTTTTATGTTTTCTGATAGTTGTTTCTTTTTTTTTTTCAAATATAAAAATGGTATTATAATGCTCAGTATTCTTTCGCCGTAGCTAAACGAATAGGATATTTAATTTAATTTACAAAATTTATTTCATACATTTATGAAATAATTTACATGCATCTGTTAGACAATTCAATATGCATTGAAGGGGATTGGATTAAGATATAAATTGATCGAGCGCATATATTCTTATGAGATTTTGAAAATGCTGCGAATGTAACCAATGTCATTCTCAAAATGGACGACTCATATAAATCCTATCGAATAAATCGGACGGTCATGTCGATTTTGCCGGAGAAAGGCACGCGTTGTGGTAGTTGGTATCGAACAAATGACAATAAATGGCGTGACGCGTCGCCAAAGACAGTTCCAATTTATTCTCTGGGACTTCGCGACAGTCCACACAACGCATCGTCGATTGGTAAACAGCATTACTACTCGTAGGATTTCTTCTTGTACACAGCGACGTGTATTTCAAATTTTAAATTTTTATATTTCAAGGTTTGATTCAAAATTACTGTAAAAAACATACTTCTCAATCATTTTAATTTATTCTTTTTCCGAAATAATCTTTTTAAAAAACTTGTAAGCTTTTAATAACAATATATTGTACGTAAGAGAATACCATAAATAAAATAGAGATGAAAAAACGTTCTTAATTTTATTTGTTAATTAGTTGCTCCAAGTTGATTGCACCATTCTTGATTCAGAAAAATTATGAGAATATGTAATCAACTTAGCAATGAAGCAACTAAGTAACAACAAAATGGCATAAAAGAAATAGGTATGTTTTTATGTTTTAATTTTTTCTGATATAGTAGTATTTAATTATTAACTTAAGTTGATATATCCATTATTTTTTAAATCTTTGACTTCAGCAATAAAATTGCGAATAAAATGATGAATTAGTAACAGAAAGGCATTCTAAATTCTTATTCATGTTTTATCCGATTGCATTGTATTGTTTTGTCAGTTGTGTCAGCTTAATAGATATGTCGTATCATCAAAACTAATTGATAATAATAAAACTAACAATTGATATAAATATAAATGTCAATTGCAAAAATAAATCGAGCTAGTTTTATTTCAACATTCTTACTTTTTTATTATTGATATTTATTAATTATAAAATTTTTAATTCTTTTTTTCAATCAATTATTAAAATTAAGTACGAGTTAATTATTAGAAATTAGTTATGATTCCTTTTATTCAGCTTATATTTTTTATTATTTTCATTTATAAATTCAATACACTTTCAAAGGTGATATGATTTAGAAGAGTCACAGGTAAGATTTAAGCGACCGGTTGCATAAATTTTTTGTTAAAATATGCTCTTTTGCAGCATATTACAAAAAGATTTATAACAAATTAATTGATGAAAAATTAAACATGATAATAATAGATAATAATAGATGCTTCAATGCATAATTAATATCAATATAATGGAAAATATAATAAAAAAATATCTTAAGTGGTACAACATACGTAAACTTTTCTAATGTAAGGATAAGGACTTTCACGATATAATATCTAATTTATCTCGCATCTACTTACTTGGTTATTATCCTTTTTCGCGCGGCAGTAAACCGAGTCGAAATTCACACGTTTTATGCACACGCTTGCGCGTATCGCCGCCATCTTAATTCTCCAGCTTATGAGGGCTCGCGCTATTCTCCTCGGCGTCGGCCTTCTTGCACACCGTGACAAATAGCTTTTAATTTCTCGGCACTGTTTACTCAAGCTACTCCCGAATTAATTGCCCGTTACCCGCCTTCCGGACGTTATCTTATCGCCGGCCACTTAAACAGCCCTTCCAAAGCCGCTCCAGTCGGTAGCTATACTCTCCTTTCTCTTGCCGCACGCCTTCCCTTCCAGCAACCTATCCTCGCTGAAACTCCACATGGGGTGCGATGTCAGATCTAAACCAATGATTATAGATGCAGACAAGCGTAGAAGCCTTTGCTAAGACCTTTGCTCTGCTTTTGCTTCTTCAAGTGAAAGAGGTCGATAGAAATGAAGAGTTTTCATTTGTTAGAATCATGGATATTTTTTAGTTATTTTTGGTTATTTAAATGAAATAACGACTAGTAATTTATTTTCTTAAATTTTGCCTGAATATTATACATATAATCGTCTTGTAAAACATTCTTTAAAAACAATAATAAATGATTTATTATATTCTTTAAAAATATGTATAAAAATCAATTAAATTACTGTCATTAATTAATTAACAATATATAATTGATCTTACAGCAGGAGATCTGCATTTTGTAAAAACGAAGAAAATGATGTTAAAATGATAGATATATCAATTAAGAAATAAGAAAAATGTATTTATTTGCACATTGTTACAAAAACTTATATTTTGGCAAATGTCGAAAGAATTTATTATAAATTGTCATGAATAAGAAATATTATAAGAATAAAATTCTGATACATATTGTAAATTAGTCCAGTGTGCAGGTTTTCAATTTATACAATATTTCAAAACGCATATAAAGATTTCGTAACTACTTTACTTCCTACACACAGAAAGAGAAAATATTTATACATATAAATATCTAAATCTAATAAAATAATTATATTAATATATTTTTTAATGATGGTAATAATTTTTAATGATAGCAATATTATTGTTAATTTTTTTAATGTACATAAATACACTGTTTTATAATACTGTAAATCTTATGATTTAATCGTACCTGCGAATGACGCATTCGGTTTTTTATCCGAGAAGGATCATAAGGCAGAAACGCGCGCCAGGGGAGTCCTACAAATGTATTACATGCGCGTAAATCACACGACAAGCTTTCTATGAATATGCGAGGAGCTACGATGAGTTATAATCAGCGTTACCAAGTTTGTCTCATCCCCTATCTGTGCCATATTCACGTTTCGCAAATGAATATACGGGTGAATTAATTAGCTTTTGATTTTTTTATTGGGGATTTCATATTATTAAATTTCCAATTGTCTATATTAAAGACACGGATTTTACAGAGCGTTTAATGTAGATATCGAATTAATTCTCTAACGGTGTATTTTTTTACAACTACAAAAATAGCGGAAAATTTTATATACTTATTCATCGTCTGAAACTTTTTGTTCAATTTTTTTTTAAATTCTAATTTAATTGCTAGACAAATTACAATTTCCATATATCTTTTCCATTAAAGATATTTTTTATTTATTCTGATTTATCCGAACAAAAATGGATGTTTCTAAGGATATATGTTTGGTTATAATATAATTTAACGATATATAATATTGTTTTTTTTCTACGTATATAACTAGTTTTTCATTTCTTTAAAATTAAATTTTAGATGTTTCAAACAAAAGTGGTATTATTCGGAAGGAGACATAAGGAAGTACCATTTATTTGACCTTGGGTGACGTCGCCAAGATCAAGGTCACTTCGATTTTTTTTAATGGAACATCCTATTTTTGATGGCAGAGTCTAATAGCTGATGTTGAGAGCTTTTCAAAACACTATAAGAAAATATTTTTTCTTTATTAAGCACTTTTTGAGTTATTAAGCATTTTATGATGCTTGAAAGTTACAGTACTGTCGGCATTAGCATTATCAAGATGTCCAATCGACGACTAAAAACCACTTAAATGATGTTCAGGATATTATTTATGTTCTGGATATTATTTATCAAGATCAAAGCCAATGGAAATTGTACCTCTTATTTTCATTTTTAATAAGAGGAATAATCTCCAATGGCCTTGATCTTGACAAATGTCCAGGACATGATCCCGAACAACATTTTCCCGAACAACTGTCGATCAGACACTTTATGACACAATGCTAATATCGGTGATACTAAAACTTTCAAGCCTTATAATTCAAAAAACGTAATGAAAAATAACTTTATTACTTTTTTGAAAAACTGTTAACATCAGCTATTAGAATCTGCATAAAAAATATGGTATTCCATTAAAAAAATTCAATATGACCTAACCTTGATGACGCCACCCAAAATCAAATCAATACCTTCTTGTGTCCCGCTCCGAACCGTACAACTTTTATTTGAAACATTTTTCTGTATCTACCATAGTTTTCGAGAAATTTTAATGCATTATTTAAAATGAGACACTCTGTATAAATATGCTAAAGAACAATACTTCTATACAAAACTTTGCATTTTTATTGTTAGTGATATTATTAGTGAGTATTTATCTTGAAATTTCTGAATTTCCGTCGTAATCTTATCTTGCTTCTGTCACCCTTGGTGGAATTGGGTTGAGAGCGTATCGCCGAGATGAGAAACGAATGTCACCGAGAGAGCGCGAAGTTTCCAACATTGTTCCAATGGTCTCACGAGATCCGTCCTCAGCTTCTCACGTTTATGATGGCATCGTTAAATTTGGTACTAACGGCGTATTAGAGACATTTGTCAAATCCCTTTTATGAGTCAACATATCTAGACAGATACGATTTGAAGGCGATGGACAATGCCTAGAAATGAATGCTCTCTTTCATGTCTTACGAGGTGTCATGTGCACTTTAAATGCATATGCACAATAAGCTGTATGAATTGCCCTCGAAATTGCCTTTACATATGGAATTATTTTTGAGTTAAATCTAGGTATATCATATCATCTCTACTTATTAACTATCGATAAAGAAATTTAAAACAATATTTTATAGGTATTTTGTATTATAATTTTGTTCCAATTAAAATTAATTTAATAATACATTATTACCTTTTAATTATATCTTTAATAAATAAAATAAAATTCAAATAGTCAGATATGTTTTATGATATATCTAAATATGATGCGTTTGACTTGAATTTAACATTCATTTCCATTATTTAATTTTGCTCACTGTAATGTTCGCTGTAAAGTTCGCTAAACGCCGCGAGCGTTTAAATGGAATGATACAAATATAATCGGTGATCTAAATATTGCGAATGCCAAGTATAGGATGTTTATTTTATAGCGATTGTCCTCAAACGGGCGAATTTGAATTTTTCTTTGATTTATTTCAAAATTTTTCATATTCAAATTCTCTGTGTGTGTGTGTGTGTGTGTGTGTGTGTGTGTGTGTGTGTGTGTGTGTGTGTGTGTGTGTGTGTGTGTGTGTGTGTGTGTGTGTGTGTGTGTGTGTGTGTGTGTGTGTGTGTGT
>NW_012130102.1:2133533-2152012 GCF_000143395.1 Atta cephalotes | reverse complement strand
TGTGTGTGTGTGTGCATATACATATAAATTATAGCTAACATAAAGTAAAGTTAACATATAAATATCAAGCGGATTATAGAATCTCTCCAGATCTAAAATTATGTAAGAAATATAAGCTCGTGCAATAAGAGAAATTCCTACTTTCAGTTCTTCCATTATACGATGCTAATAAAAACTTAAACGTCGATCTGCGATACATAACAATGCGCAATGGAATGTCAGAATGGAAGTCACATTTCAATTGTCTGATCTAATCGCTATCGTTTTTGCATCTCACTTCACGTTTTCACACGCGACAGATAGGGGAAAATTACGTATACTTTATATGAGACAGCCGCGGTAACCTCTTGCTGTTTTTATTATTTTCGTTTCCGACTTGCTCTTAAGTCAAACCCGGAGATGCGTATAAGAAATACGCCCAACTATTTTGCTATTGCTGACTTGATATTACGATCACGTACCACTCTTCCGCTTTCCTTCGAATGCAGTCTTTATGCAACGAATCGTTACTGTGCGTCTCACTTCGTTTTTCTCTTAGTATTCTTTTACTTTTTCAACGATACGAACTGTCTGCAAGGATAACAAGATCTCTGAAAGACACATGCGTATCTATAGATTGTATTAATACTAGGAAAAGTTTAATTTTTAGAGAATTTCTCTTTTTTGAAATTCATTATTTAAATAGTTAAACTATGACTGATGGCAATATATAAAATAAAAAGCTAGTTTAATAAATATATTTTTAAATTAGCGAATGATTGATGTGTTTGTTTCTATTATTTTGGAACTCTAAGAAAATGGAAAACATATTTAAATTCTTAATTGTTTAATATCTGTGACATCTAAAATGACACCTGTAAAATTTTAAATTATCAACACTTTTTTCAAATATTTTTGTAGTTTTATTTTTATTTATTATTAGCTATATGCATACGCATTAATGATAAAATATATTTACAATATTTACAATATTTAAAATTGGACTCAACAAAACTGACAAAATAAAAATAAAACTAAAATTGTGTTTGTCATTTATGTTGACTTAAGTGAAATTTATAGAAATTTATATATACCTGAACTTTTCATGTTGAAACGGCAAAGGACAAACAGGTAAAAATAGAAGAAGGATGTTCAGGAAAAAGGTTGACAACAATGATTGTCGGGTGCGTATGTACGTAAACAGCCACTTCGGTTTCATGAAAGGAAATAAGAAGGATGGTTGAAAACGGAAGAGGGTGATGGCACTTTTCGAGTCCGAAGGAAGCTTCGTATATTGCGAGCAGCATTACCTTTTTTTACCCCTCACTCTCTTCTCTCTACTTATTTCGATGCCGTTCTGCATATTGGGACGCCATTGTAGCGTCGCCCGAGAATACGCGGTGCGCTTGAAAGCGCGTAAAGCGATCGTCGTCGTTGAACGGCGAGCAAAAAAATCTCCTTTCTCGTTTTCGCGATGCAAACTCGTGCATTCTTACATTTTATTCGCGGAGTGCTTTAGATCCATCCAAAGGAGAACGGGATTCGACAAGCAGGTGGTATGGAAGACGAAGATCTGCGGATCTTGAAATTGAAAGATTTGAAAAATTGAAACCGATTTATTTTATTTTTTAAACAAGTTTCACAATCTAAATGTTCTCACCATAACAAAATAGATGAATACAATGAAAAAAATGTCAATAAAAAAATAGGATAGAGAATTCTTTATCAACATTTGAATGTGATTTGTGTTATTTAATGCGTTTTTCTTCATGACAGAAATACAAAAAATAATGTAAATATTTTTAAAACATACATATTTTTTAAATCACATTTTTCTTGATGCTATTAAATACATATAAATGTGGTACTCTTTTTTTCTTTACACGTAAAAAATAGTTTTGATGAAGTACCTAAAAATTTAGTTAGATATAGAACTGAAAATAAATTTTGTTGAGCCATCAAAATAATTATGTAGGATGCTTAAGTTAATTGCTAGAATATCAAAATATTTTTTACAGAATCGCTCATCACATGCTTGGAAGTCTTCTACACAAATATTATTTTTATGATTCAACAAAATTATTTTTAAATCTATCTAGCTATAAATTTTTAGATATTTCAGTAAAATCGTTCTCTCCGTGTGCCTCTTTTACACAATTTTACCTATGATTTTTGCGAGTTGCACGAAGAAAATTGGTGTCTCCATTTCATCTCACGTGGCGAAAGATTTGTTTGACGTGTATTAATCAGTGCGAAGGAAAAAAAGAGAAGAAAATAGATAAAGGAAAAGAACGGAAAACGTGAAAGAAATTAAAAAACTTCACCAATTAAGAAGTTAATCGCTACCGCGCACACTTGATAAGGAACACCCGGTAGTTGGATGTTTCTCGAATCGGTCGATATTCTTTTTATCCGCTTTATTCGTTCAATGGAGTCGCGACCTACTTCGCGGTAATTATCGGCGGCTTTAATAAAACTTGTCGTCGATGGAATAAAGTGAATTTAATTGGCGCGCGGCTATCGAAACAGACGAGATTCAGGGTCATTCGAGAAATCGCATTTGAACGTATTTCTTTTAACGTAAGTTCAATTTAATTAAAAATTCTTGATATAATTTTTTAATCGTTACGCTGCTATTCTTCGCGATTGTTTTATCAAGATTATGCGTTAAAAAATAATTAAAGTTAAGAGAATGAGTCCTTTCTTAAGTTAGTATCCATTAAATTAGTATCTTTCGCCAAATCACCTTGATTGTTACGAATGTTATAACACGAGAAATTAAAATTAGCATTTTTTGATTTTTCACAATTCGCGCATCGTTAAATTATTCTGCAATCAGCATACGATTTCAATTTGAGAAGGAAGGTCAGTTCTCAAAGGGGCAACGTAACATGGACTAATTATGTGCCGGCACAAAGGCTGGGCTATGTTATAATCGTATGGAAATTAACAATGTTGCCCGCGGAAGTGGCTCACTGCTGGTTATTAGCGCGCGATTAATTCATTAGAGTGGAAGTCTATGTGCGTGCCCCCGTGAGTGCAGGCGGTTCGAATCGATTTTCCGGCAAAACCTACGAACTCCCGAAAAGGTCCTTCGTGCAGAAAGGATTATCCGCGTTCGTGATGATCGGCTGTGAACAATCAGAACGGTCGAACAGTCGCGCCTGTTATTGCGTTCCAGGTCACGTGATGCTGTTTCATGTACGAGCACGATCCAAAATGGCGGCGGCCTCGTGTGATAAGGTCTTTACGTCTATTACTGCGGTTTGACTTAACTTTTAATGAGATTCGTAAGATTCTATCGGAATATTTCCATTTACCTCGCTTTTTATATCAGCTCTTAAATCCGCTGCTAGTTTGAAGGTTAGCTCCGTAGACTACCTGTTACGAAGCATATTGATGAAAGAATTTGTAGAATATTGATTGAATATAGTAGAGAAAAAATTGTTGTGGTATCTTTTGTTTAAGATTTTGAATAAAAGTGTGTTTGTGCACGCGCGCGTGAACGTGAGATTATTAAGTATTATGTAAAATGTGATGACGAAATAAAATTAAATTTGTTAATTTAATTTAATTTAATTAGTTCAGTTTTGCAATCTTTTATACATTATGATATGCAATATCTTTTTTTAATAGTAATAATTCAATCTTTTTGAAATTAGCTGTTTGATTTCAATTTACTTATTACGCGATTATTCATAATAGTTTGAAGATGGAAGAAATATAATTTTTTTTTAATTTGTGACATTTTAGAAATTAACGTAATTGGATGTAAAAATTGCAAAAATCATATAAAGTAAGACAAACAATATATTTTTCGAGCAAATTTTACTAGAGCATTAAAATTTGAGAGAATTAATAAAAATATAACGTATGATGAATAATCTAATAAATGGAAATGGGAAGAGTAAGAGTTATATATCTCTTTAGAACAGATTCTTTTATCAAAAATATTACCGTTTTTTAATTACCAATATTATTACTGTTATGTTTGTAAAAGAATGTTTTTTTTTATTACAAATATTAATAAATTTTAAATATTATTTGTTTATGTTAATTTAAAATATCAATGGAGAAAAAGAGTTTTCCTTTTTCTTCTTTTTTAATTTTATGAACGAGCGAAAAAAATCTGTTAAAATGAAAATGGGAAGGAGAGAGGATTGGATTTCAGTGCAAAAGTACAATAGATGTAATTTTGAAAACAATTGTAGTTTAAGTAGAAGAGAGTTAAAAAAAATGTTTTTCTCAACATTTTTCCATTCTATATAATCATGACTGAATGAATCAAGTTCTCTTTGTTAATTATTTCTTGATGTTTCGTTAATTTGGAAGAAAAATGAACGACGAAAGGCATGTCATGTGCTTCTGTTCAAGTGTGTTTCTGTATGTCTTACTAAATCACTCGTGCGGTTTTCCTACCGTCCGATATGTTCTTGGATAAGAGCTTACTTGAACAAATTAAGATTATTATGTCGCATTTCCCTCTCATTTAATGGTGATGTTTTTACTATCATTTGTATAAAACAATAAGCTGAGATTAAATAATTTAGAATAATATGTTACCTAAATAAACAAAATTAAGACAAATTAATATCTAATGTTAATTTAACGAAATATATCTCTGAAAATAATTTAATATTTCTTTACATATCTTATTAAATATAAATTTAAATATAAATTTAAAAGATATATATATTTTTTAAAGAATTACTGCAAAATATATTTGAAAAGTTAGAGCAAGTCTCAGAAAAGTATAAAAATCAAGGAAAAAGATAAAAAAGTTAAAATAAAAGATAAGGGATATACAGATAATCTGCAAAATATGATTTAGAAATTAAATTATTTGACATAATACAGTACGATAACTTTGGAAGTAAGCAAATAATTTTACCAGTACCGCTGGAATAGAGTATTTGAATTGCACGCAATTGTAGTAGACGGTAAGAAAAGTTCTATCCATTTATTACAGTAAACATTGCAGCAGCTGGTATTGTAGTAGCGGCAATAAATTGTTTACTTTGACTTTTTATATTAATGTTCTGATGAACTCTTCATTCTTAGCCCATTTATTGACTATAGAAATTAAAAGTTAATTTTTGAATCAGCTTGTATTCTCATTAACGTAAGTATGCTTAGATAGGCGCGTTGTAAATTTAATCTATTTGTTATTTAATTTATTATTCTTTAATGACAATTTTGGAAAATAACGATTGATACGAGTGTAGGAATCACATAAATTGGAACATGCATGTCACAGCACTCGGTGATTATCGAACATAGATTGTAAATATCATATGAATTTGATTGGGATGATATAAAAATTTTGGACAAAGAAAACATTTTAAACAAATGACTATCGGAAACATATGTCGATAATAATATATAAAATAAAATATATATCGAATACACAAAACAAAAAATATAGTTTGAATGTTAAAAGTGACACAGAATTTTTAGATCCCTTATTTATTTCTTTAATTTCAAAGATTTGACGCTTCTCCCTCTTAGCCTAAAATTATCGTCAGGGGTCTATTTATTTATTTATTATTGTGGAATTTATTTATTATTTTGGAAACTGAATAGATGTGATCTGGCAATCTATAATTTGTAACTTTATAATCACATTATCCTGTATTGTAATAATCTCACCAAGTTAACCTTTTATTCTATGTAATTGAATTTTAACGATAATTACTGAGGACCCTAATCATGGATCGAAAACGTTATAATGTCCTAATTTAATATTAATAAAATTTATGATACACACAACATCTTGCATTGGTTCTTAAAGGCTTTTTATCAATCGTTGATTTACTTCATTAGAACTTATATGTACAATGTTGAAATAATTTTAAAAATTAAGTAAGTGTGAATTTTCAAATAAAATTGATTAATTAGTGAATATTTTTTTTTACGCAAAATCTTTATATATTTTTTAAATAAAAAAGTTTACTTTTAGAAAACTTAACATTAATACTTGTTTCAAACACGGGCTTTAATTTTATAGTTGTATTTTATTTAGATTTAGTTTTTGGGTTAGTTTTGGATATTTGATGGTTATGAATTATTCTTTCCTTTTTAAGGCATATTTATTCTTCTATATTCTATAAGGCATAAATTCTTCCTGAAAAAAATAAAAAATTTAGTACAATTAGAATTTTACAAATAACGTTATATATTACGCAATAAATTACGTATTGTGAAAAGTTAATATTTGGAACCGTATTCTTTATGTACTCAGTTTTTGCAACATTTATTTAGTCAAAAGCGCTTGCGCAAGACGCAAAATATGAATATGCATGTGTATGTGCGAGATACGCATGTACGTACAGTTCCTTCGCAAATGTTTTGACCATGAAAAATGATGAGGTTATAGTGGAGATTTCTCATTTTATATAAACGTAAGAATTCTTTGCGTTGAAACTTGTGAAATTCCGTCCGAGATTTTGCCACGCATACAAAAGTTACAACAGTCTTTGTGAATATAATGTTACGCAAGAAGAAAAATGATAGTACTTTCATAAAATTTGATATTTTATTAAGAAATACTTTTTTCTTGTTAATTATCAGAGATTTTTTTCTTCCTTTTTATGTACGTGCGTGCGTGCGTGCGCGCGCGCGTGTGTATGTGTGTGTGTGTGTGTGTGTGTGTGTGTGTGTGTGTGGGGTAAGATTCAGTTAGTTTTGATAATGTTGTTTGACACGTAGGTAATATATTAATATACAGACTATTCTGCATTCTTTTTTTCGATACGCAATTTTCAATAAATATTCTGAAAAAAATCTGTGATGCCAAATTATTTGATTTTTTAATCCTTTTTTTATTAATTATTTTTTATTGATTATAGATTGTGGTAAAGAATCTTTATATAGACCTAATTCATTCGGAAATTCAATTGAAAGCTCTATCTTTTTTTTAACAAAAATATGTAAATTATTCTATAATCTTTCATTCTTCACCACCTAGCTACTTTGCGTAACTAGTTGATTTGCCTGCCACGTTTGCCACTTTGAATTATTGCTTCTGCGTTTCATCGTTCAATACGCCACGAATAAATTACCTTGCGTCGGTTCTACTGGCAATCCTCTCTAATATAACCACTTTCGCTCGTCCGCGTCACCCTAACGTTGTCGTGTTAACTCCCTCCTTCCTTGCAGTCAACTACCCTATAGTGGGTGGTATGTCGAGTCATCGAACTCTGGAGGTGGCGCCGGTTCCCGGAAACGAACTATATACTCATATCGTCGTAATATCCTGAGTGCCTCGTTTATCTGCTATAGAATACATTTAGTGTCGAAGAATTCTCTCTCTCTTCTCTCTTCTCTCTCTCTCTCTCTCTCTCTCTCTTTCCTTAATGCTTCTTTTTATTTTATGCGAAACAGTAAGATGACACATGACTCGTGGCGAAACTGCTATAAGCTTATAACAGGACAGCGAATAATTACAAGTAAGAGTGTTAAGACCCGCACTATCTTTTTGACTTGAGCAGAAACATTTTATGTAAAACATTTTTGATATTATTGATTCCGCTTATCTGTTTTTGAGTGTAGCTTCTGAGTTACAAATCTGTGAATTTTTCTGAAAAATGGAAAAAAATACTGCAAGAATAAAACTAAACTGTTTGTATAACCAATATAAGGAGATATGGACACGTCTATCTGTTTATATAGAAATTGTGTGGTGCGCGCGCGCGCGCGCGCGTGTGTGTGTGTGTGTGTGTGTGTGTGTGTGTGTGTGTGTGTGTGTGTAGAGAAGAATGGAGGAATTGCGAATAAACTTGGGAAAAATTAAATAAACCCGACAATTATGCATCAAGTTTTTATTCAAAAGATATTTTAGTTACTTTGCTTTAAACTATTATAATACATACAATACTTAGTACAACTATAATAATTTGTATTCATGTATTATCAATACAAACATGTGGCAGCAGATAATTCTACAAGGGATTCGTTTAAAATTATAATTCCTATTAATAATGTATAAATGTTAATTATATTGTAGTTTAAAGTTCGTTGAATTTGAATTTGAATAAAAACTTCATTGAATAAAAACTTCTATAATTGATAAACAATTTATCAATTTTGCTTAACTTTTCCCTTCGATATTTTCAATTCCTTCATTTTCTAGCTTCTACATCAGAATCATCGTCAACATGTAATATTATAGTATTTACTTTAAACGGTGTGTGCGTTGTAAGGTCGTGTTATACTTATAAGGGAACACAACCAACTTACCTCAAATTTTAATAAGCTTTGGATATATTAAAATATAGATAAAAATAAGAATACTTTTTTATGCATGCTGAGTCTTATGTTAAGGGAATAAAAATCTCCCACTGAAAAAAATCAGTTTTTTTTTTTCAGAATGAATGTTGAAACTATGAGAGATAGAAACAAATGCTTTAAATAAAAGTTGAATAGTTCCAAGAATACTTTATATATATTGTAATAATTATATAATTTAAAAAATCTTTTTAAATTTTTTAATTTATAAAATAAGAAGTATTCTTGAAGTATTCTCTTATTAAAATTTTGTTAGAGTGTGTTCTGAGCATTTCACTTACCAACTTGTGTAAGAGTTAATTTAATGGACTGCAGTGTATATTTGTAATAGTCAAAACTATGTATATAAAAAGTTATATCGTAATACTATAGTTTCGATGAAATAAATAAAATTCCATTTTATTAAAGGATAAAAGTACCGGCAAGACTAAAAAGAATTTTGGTTGGAAAAAAGTTAGAGATGAAGAAAGCAAAAAATATGACGTCGCATGCTTGAGATCAGCGCGACCAAGGAATTTTTGTCACAGACCCGCGAAAGTCTGGACATTTTTTAATCGGATTTAAGAGCCGCGACGTCAGTAAGTTCGAAGAGAACCGCTGGATTTCCGCCAATCCTGTCGCGCGGTTCGTCGTTGTTTCATTACAGCAAGCTCTCGTACGTGCCGTAACGACGCTCGTCGCTTTCCCATCTTGTCCCCATCCCTTTTTCCCAACCATTCTATCCCCTTTTTTCTCGTTCAGCTTCTCTTCTGTAACGGGAGTGATGCGTGCAGTCCAGGACACTCTCGACCGGCAATTCTGACCGATTAAACGTCGATCAAACCAACTCCTCTATTTTTCGATCGACTCGAACTCGAAGCGACGCTAACGAGCTGAGAATAAGAGTTGTCGCGTAGATATTCGAACCATTGGTCGGAAATTATGTCCCTTGATGTGAATCGTACTGAACGATACCGGTTTTCGTTGAGTATCTGACTTTTTATTATCTACTTTGATTAACTCGTACTTTCTTTGTATAAGTTTTATATTTCTGTGTAATAGTTATTCTAATTTTCAATTACAGAAATATAATCAATGTTCATAATTTTCTTTTTACTAACGATTAGTTTTTCTTTGACGAAATATATTCGATTAATTCTGGTCGAGTTTTTCCAGCAGCTTATTCGATATATATATATATATATATATATATCTATATATATATATGATCGAAATAGTGAGACAGAATTATTTCTCGCGTCAGATTGAGTACAACCAAAATGTAATTTTCCTAAAGCCATCCGCACGTCGCGCCGCCTATCCCATTTTCTACCACGCGTTCCCTTGGGATGCAACCTTTGGAATCGTTTCCAATGTAGTTTCCTTTAAGATAAGCCATATCGAAGAAACGACGATCGAAAAAGATGAATCTATCAATGTATGTGTTGTTGTTTTGCTGCAGTTTATACAAAATTATCTAATGCGAGTTAATTGATCTATCTTTCTTTTGAAAAATTTATCTAAAAAAAAGTATTTAAAAAATGTTGATTAAAAAAATTATTATAAAATATAAGTAAAATATAATGGAAGAAGTAAAATATAATGGAATATTTAAAATGTTTAGGAAAGATATAATACTTTAGTGTGAATAAATTCTTGTTTGTTTACGCATAGACATCAGTATTTCTTATTACATAAGATCAAGTTCCTTCCTCTTTATCTCATGTTTTTCAAACGAGGTTAACGTCTTTTCTTTTTAGTTTATTTATAAAATAAATAAAGAAAACGATTTATTTGAGTGAAAAAACCTAGAATCGCATATAAATTCTGCTTCATATACACACTGCTATTTACGAGCGTAAAATGTTTTTCCCGATATTTAGGAGAGTTTCTTGCGCGTGTATTGATGGAAAATACGAAGACGCGCAGAATGACGGCGATATGCAACACGCATTAATGTTATGAGATTGCGGCGATGCGCGCGTCGGGCGTAATGTAATGTAAAAGAGTTTTATCGATGTTCGCTTCTCTTTCGGGTCAGTTACTCCCTCTTCCGCCCCAGCTCTTTTCTCGGAGTGCACTTTGGGAAATTCTTACATTTTCCGAGCGTCTTTAAACTTAGCATAATATCGCATAAAACATCTCCGTATCTACTAAGGATATGACTATAAGAGATGTAAACAAAGCTGAAATTCGTCAGCTCAATGAATAAATCCGTTTCCTGATCTTTCAATCAAGTGCCTTTTCCACGGAATTAAATTTATATAATCAAAGTTATTTTTCCTTAAAGGAAGGATCATAAATGTTCTGACAATTATACTTTGATCGCGATATCTATAACATATTTTATGTTTTTGTATAATAACATATTTTTTTTTTATATTGCGATACGTTCTAGTAGCGCAAATATTTTCTGGAATTTTTTAAATTATACTCAAATAGAAACTTTATCTTCCTTATATACCTATTTGCTTTATTTCACTTTTTAAAAAAAAATATAAAAATGTAACATTCAAATAGATGAAAATATTAATTATCCAAAGATTTCGTGGAAACCAATGACTTATTAAGACACTACATTTTGTCATTATATATGCAGATATACCTTTCTTTTTTAATTTTTAATCTTTAATCTTCTTTTAACTATAGTTCCTTTAGTCGCATGAATATATGTATATTCTTTTATTGAGGAGTCTTATATGGCATACGTAGTAAGATTATAGGAATTGTGGGGATGCAAGAAGAAAGAGGGAGGTATGTAAAATATAGTCGACGTTCTGCAGCATGCGATGTTAACGTTCATTTTATGCATCCAGAATTCCTTCGAACCGTTAAAATATCGAACAACTTGTATTACGTAAGCGATATCACAACGATATATACATACCAACGCGATTGCGTATTTGCGCATGCGTATTAAAGAAGGCAGGAATATATACAAAATGGTAGGATTTCGTACTAGCTATGTATATGTTGAAACCATTTAATAATATTTTCTATGTACATTGAGGATAAAGAATTATGTTATTCAATTACATTATACACAAAGAAAATTGAAAGTATCTACAGCATATGAAAAGAAAAAATATTGAAAAAGTATGTTTTAAGTTGTCAAGGACCTTTCTCTTTCATCATATTAAATATCAAAGTTTTACAATGTTTGATTAAAATTTATTTTGCGAAGTTTTAATAAATTAAATTCCATACGAATATTGAATATTAAAAAAATTTTTTTTCTTAATGAATTTTACGTAAGAAAATTTGCATATACATACAGAAGTTTAATTTATTAATGCATTGACACTGGACATTTAAATATCAAATCCAATATTTCTTTTAATTTTGATTTTTAAAAAATATAAAATATTTATTAAAAATGAAAATTGTTAAAAGTAAATGCAAAATTAATATAAATTCTTAACTATGTTCAAGTATTATTTATTTTCTATTGTTAATTTTTTCAAATACTTAATTTTTATTAAAAAATTGTTGCTTGTCTGATAATAAGAGTATAACAAAGAGAAAAAGGAGGGAAAAGCTTGTTTTTTAATAACGCGAAATTTAAAATTGTTTTTTGTAAAAGTTTTTCTATATAAAACGGATTAAATTTCTATTTTTATTATATCTTTAAATATTGAGTGCACCTTTTATGGTAAAACATACATATATTTTTACGAGAATGTTTATCATAAAAGCGACAAGTGACATGTAACAACAATAAATGTAACAACATTATTGTGCTAGCGTAGCACTAAGCGCATTGTTGAACATGCCTACATGGTGGTTTAAGTGACGTAGAATAGATATGTAAAAGTGTACATAAAATTTAAATATTGAACTGATATGGTCAATTACATACAATACTACAAATACATGCATATACACTGACCGTAAACAATTAATTAAAATGTCAGAACTAAAATGTTGAAATGTTAAAATATCGAAGTGACATATCGTATGAAAAAATTTTATCAAATCCATTCATATCCTTATCTAAAAGAATCAACCATGTTTAGGCTGATTATTTTATGCAATGTCATCTTTAATATTAATTTGCTCATATAAGAAAATGTTCAATTTTTCCAAGATGATTGGAAAAAAATTCTAATATTTTTATTGCACAGTGGCAAGTTTTATTAAAATCATAAATGAGCAGTCAGGTTGAATCATCGTTTAGTCTCTCGATGAAGTTACTTTATTAAGTTTGTGACGAGGTGTTTCTTCGAAATTTGTCTTGGCTTCATCAAAGAAATTATTCCGTTGATTCAATCACACAAATCCTTTTTATAATCAAAGTCAGTTTTATAATCAGAGCACAGACTGCAGATGCTTGTTGAGCATCTAGAACGAATGGAAAGATTGTGACTAATTAAAATCAAAAGCATAAATTTGAGAATTCTAGCAACAAGAGTGTTACGATAGGATTTATGTGAATTGACATAAATAGCTGACAAGGTGGTACAACAGTCAAGGTGGAGAAGGCAGATATTATTTATTATTTATTATCTATACATATTTCATCTCGTAATTGATCGTATTAGGTTTTTATAATTATATAAAACGTATGCAATTTATAATTTTTACAAATACTCTCAAGTTTTTTAATAGTATCTCTAAGTAGGTTGAACTAATTTAAGATGTACGAATATGTATACGTTTTATTCCCTAATTGAACTTTATTTTAAAATCAGTAGTGTAAAAGGTTTTTACATGGTTAGGTAAATGTCGAAATTCAACTGTGAACATCGAGCAAACTAATTAAGATAACTTTAACAGGAGCGTCAGAGTTACACATGGTTGCTAGTAAACGCGGTGACGATAATTACGTTACAGATCGGGAATTTTCGGGCTATAGAGGTGCTTCCTTCGCTCTACATGTTACATGCCGTTAACTAATTCTACTCACGTGATACGGAAATGTTTCAGCACTGTTGATATTTTTGCATTTCCTTTAACATTTAGTTGTCAAAGTATAGATCGAGACAGGAACAAAATATTTTAAAAAGATATTATTTCTTATTCTGTTATTATTCTTACCGAATAAATTTGTGCGCGCGCGCGCGTGTGTGTGTGTGTGTGTGTGTGTGTGTGTGTGTGTGTGTGTGTGTGTGTATGTGTGTTTATGTAGGAGAAACCCATCTTCATTAGTTTGTCAACTATAGCTTCATTAATTTGTCCCATATCGGAAAAAAAGTTACATTATATAGAATATTTCTGCGCTGACATTGATATTTGTCCATCTTTTTCAACTGTTCGACTATTAAGCTAAAAATATGAATAGTACGCTCCTATACCCTGAATACTGTGTTTTTTATTGGAAAACATCTTTTCTTAGCCCAAATAAGTAAGATAAAAATAAACATGTTTTGTCTTCAGAAGGAAATAAACTTTATCATAAAATATAAACTTTTTATTTATATACATGTCACTAATTAAATAAATCAAATTTATGATAATCTTTATTCTATTCTATCTAACAGAAATTATATCAAAATTCGATATGTATGTTTTCATAATTTTACAATTTCCGATATTAATTATCTTGGTAATAAATCACGACCTAAAACTTTGGTTAAAAGTAATTCATTAAATTTTATCCATTTAAAATTTATTAACGTATATATATTTTTTTATTGATACATCTATTAAAAATGCTTTGTGTTGTTTATTAGTTTATAGTTATATGTAATTAAATACGTAATTAATTTTTGCATAATTAAATCTTCTTTGAAATTATTAATAATAGAACGTAATGTAAATATAGATCGGATATCATGTGCTACGTTCTTTTGTATCACTTTATTTAGCAAATTAAAGTTATTACATTATAGTTATTACATTTTCATAACATGTAATATGCTTTACATTTGTATGTACAGTTGTAAAGTACGGATACATTATGATCATGATTTGTGTTTTGCACGAAAGCACATGTTGTATCCGCCTAACTGCAGTCTTCTACTCCTTCTGTGCCAAGATAGCGAGCGCTTGAAATAGCGGTACTCATTGATTTACAAGAGCACTGCAGACGGCGCAGACAAATCGCGAATCGGAAGTCGGTGTGGAATCACTTTTATCATCGTGTGATTGCACAGTCAGAGATGGAGAATGGGCGGTGGTTGCTTGTAGCGGCACATTATACACGTATGTAAAGTGGCGGTTACGTCGGTGGGGTAAGAACAAGGGGGTAAGTTCGCAAGGAGAGGGGGAGGATGCATACACAACGTATAGGGGGTGAATTTCGATAGGAGAGCGCGTACAGCTGAAGCTAAGGTACCCTCAGGGAGTGTTCGTAGTAGAGTTATGCAGATCTGACCCCCCCTAACTGCTGTTTCACACGCGATATCATGCATTTGAATGTACAACAGCTTCCAGCTAACTCTCGCGGCTCTTGTTTCTGTGAATAAGCTGGTTCGTTGATCTGGTTGATGAAACATGTGGTTATCTGAAAAGATTTCGACTATTCGATCGAGTTGATGAAGAATTATTACAATCGCGAGAATCAAAAAACAATAAAGCAAACGATGATATATTCTAATGATATAAAGTCAAATGAATTATTATTATTATTAATTACAGCGTAATTGGTTAACACAGGTAGTTACGTCATCATAGCGATCGACTTTTCTTTAAGAGAAGTATTATATAATCTATTTTTTTCATTTTTAAAAAGAAAAACTCTTACGACATATGTACACTCAAAATAGTTATAAAAAATTATAATTGTAGAAATTGTTTATGTATCCAAACAACATAAAGTCTAAAATTATGATATAAGATGTCTTTAAGTCGTCTTTTAGACGCAAAAAATTTATGATCTGATTTTAGACTTTTTGTTATCTGATGGTACATAGCTATAACTTATTAGCTTACATTAAATCTTAAGTCTTAAAGTTATAAAATTTTTACTTAGATTCCTCTGATTCTTATTGTAAATTTTAAATAATTTTAAAATTGTACACTTCTTATAATTTATATTTCTCAATAAGAACTCACTTTAATAAGAAGTTAATTCGAATACGTTCTAGCAGTATAGAAGGACGAAGATGGGATAGCGATAGCAACTGACTTTCCTGACCAGATTGGAGTATGTTTGCATGGTATTTAGCCGATAAGGGTTGAAGGTATTGAGCGTGTAGATTACGTGCTCTTAAATGATCCACGATGGGCGTTACTCGCAGCCTTTTTCTCTCCTTCCATTCTCTTTTTTTTATCGTAGCTCTTTTAAACTCTACGTGTCATCTCTCAGCTTCCCATCCTCATCTCCTCGTCCTGCCTTTTTGGTGCGACGGAGAGATACGTATTCGAGTCTCTAATTAAAATTTTTTCCTGCCATCCTTTTAATCAAAAGCTCCGCCGCTGCTATGTAATGCTGTAGAGATGAACGATTGTGGTGAAAAATGGAAAAAAAAAGAGAATATATTCTTGTTGATTCGCGCGGACAATCGCGATCTGGTTGTATTAAGCACGCATTTCAGACAGATATCTTTGAGTTTCTCTCTTTTTGCTCTCTTAAGTGTCATATCATATTTTAGCTTAGAATATAAGCGGTGTACTGTTATTGTAAATTATGTTTACTATATTTAGTTTCTATTTATAACACTTCTTTTATTATTATATATCATATAATTTAAAACGTCATGATAATTTAAAAAATCAGAAAATGTAAGCAATTTATGTATCTATATTTTATTTAAGTTTCTATAAAAATTTAAATTCTTTTATTTTTTATTTATAAAATTATTTATAAAGTTATTTTTATTTATTAAAACTATTAACCTTCCGCCGACAATATGAATTTTAATTCTTTTAGCAAGGAATCTTCGAGAAACGGTACAAATTTTTTATTTTATATTTTAGATTATATAAAAATCTAAAAAAATTCTGTTATACTTAATAATCAAAACTTTTTCACTACGAATTTTTTACCGTCATAGAGATTGAATTATATTTTTATTTTTGATAAATTTTTTATCTATCAAATTTCACAATTAAAATATCGACAGTGCCTTAAAGATCCCCTAATTATCAAAGGATTAATTATTTTTATTTATTAAAACACGAAATTTTAATAGATAATTTTAATAGGTAAGATATCTTGTAGAAGCTGGAAGAATGCAGAAACATATGCATATATTTTTTTGTTAGATTTAATCCTACTTAATCTCTTAAAGTCGCTTGCAGCATAGTGAACAATGAATTACGTAATGCTATTAAAAATATTTGTATATAATCTGCTTTAGTTTAAAAAATCCTTACTACAGGATGTTTACTCGTTAATTATAATTACAGCAATCTGCTCTGGCTTTACAGGATGAATCAGCGTTAAAGTAGTAATTACAATCGTATCGATATGACAAATATCGACCGATTAAAAGAAGTTCAGCAGTTTATTTAAACGGGCTTTTTTTCGCACATAGCTTTGAAATCACATGGGAACAAAAGAAAAATTGATGACGCTGTAGTGTGCGTGGCAATGTGACGCGCGCTATAAAAGCGAATAATTGAGATTGTAAGATTTATGTCCCTCGATGAAACTTCTATCGTCGTTGTATTTATGCACTTTCAATTCGTACATTTAACAGTGCTTTTAGGAATAACTGAACCTAATATATATTGTACAATCTCTTTTTTTAATTTTTTTTAGTTTACATGATTGATATTCATCTTGTTTTGAATTTTTGGAACTAATCAATTTTATCTCTTGTATTTAATTTATATAAAAAATTATGTTAATATGTAATTATGATTTATTACAAGAGTTTCGAATTTAATTATTTCTCAATAGCGAAATTCACGCAATGCCAATGTCGTCAAATTGAGTGTCATTGGTCGTGATCATAAACCCGTGAGGAATTTCACGAAATTGACACGGTGTGATGCAACAGGACAGGCTCATGGGATGGTAATGAAGCAGGAATTTTCGACATACCGACCATGATTGCTGGATGGTGATGATTGGAAACGCAGTACAGCTATTTCCAAATGGCCACACATTGCCGATTTAACGTAAACTCATAAATAGCAATGTATCATTCTTCTATTAATTCAAAATTGATTTCATTAATGTGGACAACTATTGATATAAATTACATTGATTTAAATACTGTAATTATAAATGTAGCCTATATTTGTCGAAATAATTTGCTGACATAATAATACATAGTTATTATTATTATTTTCTATGTAAGCATATTACTATTCTTTCGTTGGATACTAGTAATTATTATAGAATTAATTTTTTTATTACTATTAATTTTTAAGCAGTTTCATTGCATCATTTAGATCAAAGTTCAATGTCTTTAACGCTATTGAGTAATACGGTATTACTATTGATGCGTAAATTTTATGTATAATGAAACAGGCTTCTTAATTAATTAATGTGATATAAGATTTTCATACAGTTTGCACTTTTAGTGACAAAATATTTGTAATCTAAACTTTTACAAACATAAATAACTTAATTATTAATTTAATTAAAAAGAAAAAAAGAAAACAAGCCCATTATCAAATTCTATCTTGATATCTGTAATGGAGTATGTCCAATGTCTTCACGTAATACCAATAAAATACGTAACATTAAGCTGTTTAAAAATTAAAATTGTTAATCACGCTCTCTTATTATAATACTCATCAGTGAATCCAAGTGGCTGAATTTTTAAGAGTTTGTCTCTATCCCACTTCTTAGCGGATTGGACCTCTTGATGATCACTGAAAGCATAGCTTAATACTCAATGACTTCGCTCATTGCACGCACGATAGCGTTTTAGGGTTAAACAATTGTTGATGAAAAGATATTTGAAATGCAAAATACATATGAGGCGTAGCCTCGTAGCAAAGGGTCATTTTTTAAATTTTTTAGGAGAAAAGAAAATTAATTATTTTCATGAAATTAACACTTCAAAAATTTTCCAAAAAATTATCATAATATCTAAAGACATGCAGAGTAATTAGTCTCTGTACAAATTTTTAATCGAGTAATTTTAATTTTAAAAAATTGTATTGAAGTTATTAAAATTTCCAAACGTTGTAAGTCCAGTAAAAATTAATTACACAATAGATTACAATGTTTTAAGCTGTATTGTCCATTTTTTCTCATATATATATATATATATATATATATATATATATATAGAAGTAAATTAATTATTAGTAATATAGTAATAAATAGACACGACCTATCGTACTACTTAACTAAGTAAGTAACGTAAATTAATTAGGTTAACTTAAATTTA
>NW_012130102.1:2115553-2133513 GCF_000143395.1 Atta cephalotes | reverse complement strand
ATTAAATTAACTAACTTAACGTAAGTACGTACGTAAAATTAAAATTAACTAACTAACTAAGTATACTAATAGTTTAGTTACTGTATTGTTCTACTTCTTCTATATATATATATATATATATATATATATATATATATGAGAAAATTTATATTTGAAATATGATAAATGACAGCCATGCAACTTCAAGTAATCGAAAATATTGGTTAACTAATTAATCTTAAGTAATTTATAACATTAAAAGTCACGTGTTGTAACCCCATTAAATCGGATGAAAATTAATTTCATTTTATTAAGGCGCATCGCGTACGCTTAAATGAAATACGTGCATGCGTTATTAAATCGCTACCAGAATGTTTGATGATATCTCGAAACTACGCTTAAAACATTAAGAAAGCATTTTATTTTACCAATTTTGATATTTACACAATTATTATTTTAGTATGCACACAGGAAAATTTAACAATAATAAAATATCTGGGAAAAGTATCAAACATATAAAGATGCCATAATTATTGTCTCTTCCAGGCAATTGATTTATTTATAAAACTTGTTATTTCAAATTTCACTTTTGCGTGTAATAATTTCGACCAAATCATTGTTAAAGAATAAACATTATTTAGTTGAAAATATACGTAAATTGAAAATTGAAAACGTTTTTGTATAAAGAAAGAATAAATATTGAGTATTGTTTCTTATTTTATGTAGTAATATGAGTGAAAAAATTATTTATCTAAAACTCTTTGTAAGTCAATAAATTGAATTTTTGTTATACATATATTAATCAACTAATATAATATAAGAATGTTGTTCTATATTTATGAATCTTTTTTTATTGTATTCAGCACTTTCGTTGTAATACATTCAGCTCTAAATTCAATTCTCTAAGTTTTCTTATCAATTTTGGCGGTTTTCGCCGGCAACAGCATTTCTTCTTCTTTATCCATTTACCGTAGGCGTTTCCGGTTATCTTCATCTTCTCTCGTTCACACTACGCCAATGTGACTCGATTTCTGTCGAGATTTAGAGTCTGCGAGCTACCCGCAGACACCTCTCTCTTTTTCTCTTGACTTCAGCCCTACCGGCGAAACCTCAAACCCTTAAATCTCCCGACCACCCTTTAAAGGCGGCCATTTCTCTGACTGTAGCCGCCACCACCGTTCCCGCGGGTGTCGTGAATTTCACCGGAAGTGAGAAAAAAAAGAAAAACCCAGTTAGAGCAAAGAGGAACGGGTTGTAGGAGTAGAGACAGTGCAGCGACAGTGCAAACTCTTGGCGTAACTCTCTGGACTCTAGCTTTGTATATCGGGTGTCATAGATAATTTACGCAAAGTGATGTGTTCTTGATTAAAAAATTTTGGAATTTTATTTCACACACATACACACACACACACATATATACCTATATCCTCAAGTTAAAGAGACCAAGCCTTTATATTCTACAAGCAAATTCTCTTTTTTACTCTTTATATACTCTATATAATAAAAAATTAATTTCAAATTGTTCAACAATTTAAAAATAATTTTGTTGATTGATTTATTGGCAATTTTTTAATGAGAACAATTATAAATAGAAATTAGACCGACGATAATAACAAATTAAATAAGAGAAAAAAAAATCCTATTTTTGATGGAAGCGAATCTTGATATTTAATAATATTTATATACGAATTTGCAAATACATTTTTCAGTTTTATAAACTTTTTAATGGGATTTTATTAATTTTCAATATTTATCAAGAAATAGAAATATAGAATGTATTATAGTTACGAAATTTTCAACTACTTAGACTCTCTTATTTATCATTAGAAGATTGAAACAAATCTTCTAATTAAAATTTAATAATAAGAAGAGACGAGATGAAGTTCTTAAAAATTCGTCAAGTGTTTTACTTCTTCGGAGATCGACATTCGTTAAAACGGGCACCCTGTTAATCCATGAACGCCCCAGGGATGATTCACTGAAGTACTTTATTCGACTACGGAATCGTTACCGGATCCGTGGTATACCCAGAGGCAACGTAACAGCCGCAACGAAACAGAAGCTTCTAATTTCAGCAGCTGCAACAGTAGAGCAGTTCCTGCTTCTCGTTGGTGATATCTCTTTTGTATGGGATCATGTATAATCGGATTGAGAGCTCGTGTAATTCGACACGTGCGCACCGCCATCCAGTGGTATGGCCACTCCTTTAATTATGTCGTACCAGTTATATGACTGGCCATACGAGATGTTTTCGAATAATTAAAGGAAAATATTTGCGGTGTTTTCACTACTTTCTACACGTAAATTGTGATTTATTTAAATTTATTTTCATGAAACATTAAAACGCTTTTTATCCTTACAGTTATAATGTCTTTGATAATATTTAGATACTAAATCTTCTCATTTCTCAGTAATTAATATTTAAGTACTGAAAATTCCAAATTTTTTGCTCGAATAAAAATATTTATAATATAGTTTCAAGTAAATAATTTAATTTTTATGTGATCAAATATAAATGTACTTTAAAATGTATTTATACTTTACTTCTCCTTTCTCAAAGTTGAAATTATAAAATTATAAAATTTTTTTACTGGGAAAATAGGAAAGGATATATTGTTTTAATTATTGTAAGTACTTTATGTGCACAAAAATATATGCCCGTTAAAATACTTTTTTGCTTTTTTAGAAATATTTAATATTTAATATTTTTGTGTATCTCTCTCTCTCTCTCTCTCTCTCTCTCTGTTTTTCTTTTTCTTGTAACTAAAAAGAAAGTATGGTATAACTAAATGATCACGTTTTATTGGAGTCTGGCACATTATAATAGAAACGCATTTGCTCAACTATGGAAAACTCTAAAATGAACGTCGGATCGCGCACCGAATAATTATCAGGCAATTTATATCTTGCCACAATCGCTCCTATGCGTCGTTCACTAATTTATAATTCATAATTCATAATTTTGTGCCGCCGCCAGGGACGAGATTACAAATCGCTGCCATTGTTTCTGCCTGTTCGCCCTCTTTATCACGTCTGCCATCGTTGTTGCGACGATCGAAATTTTACGGTTATCGGCGCTGTTTTCCGAATGCACGCCACCGCATGGTGATATTGTTTCCCTTTATTACGACATTTCTAAATACAAAGGATATTATAGGTGTACATATGTATGCATAATATTGATCTGTATGGATGTCGAGTAAAATCGGAATGAACTTTTTTTTATTTTTTCAACTTAAGCAATTCGATTAATCTAGAAATTACATTTTTTTTTCACGCTCAATGCGATATTCGTAACGGTAGAAATATTACAAAATTAAATCAGGATGTAAATTTCTCTGTCAACATCCTGTCAGTTGATCCTGCCGCTATTGAGCTTGATTACATACTGACGCCATCAAAGGGTCAATCTGCCTTGATTTATTTTGCGGCGCCGATACTCCGTCTCGTTGTGATGTTGCGGTCACAATAAAAGCAATTTAATTTAATTAAATTGGCAAGAAGAAATTTGCGTGGTGTGTTTTAGAGTCAATTGATGCTAAAACGTGCCAGGCATTTCGTGGTTGCGCTGATCCGCGTTAATGATAAAGACGAATGCGCATCGATTTTCTCCCAAATTTTACTGCTACCATTATTGTTAGGTAGACTTGTTCCATTAAATTAATTCAACTATTAAATTCTTTCAACTATATGAGAGAAATATTTTCATGTTCTTATAAAATAACGATATATCATTTAAAATTTACAATTTATAATGTCATATTACGTTATTTTAGAGTAGACTAGAAATGTTGTTATTTTTGGACTTGATAGAAAAATGGTAAGAAAACTTGACGCATTAAATTTTGAAAAATTTTTCTTTTGATGAAAATAAAAGAAAAGAAATAGAAATATAAAATACAATTTTCTAATTGATCGTTTCTTTAATCACTTCCCACATCTAAAGAAGTATTTATGTTGTAAAATTATAATTGAGAAATTTATTTGTGAAGATAATTTGCGGTACTGGATGTCCAACGTCCTAAAAATAAACGGTCCATATTCCATTATTTATGCAGCTATTCAAGAATGTAAAGACTTGGCTGACTCGGAGGAGCTAAAGCCTCTTGAATCCCGGGATAACGTCGCACAGTGCGAGCATCTCTTCGCGGCAGGTGCTGCGCAAGAACAAAAGTATCTCCACGTATCCCTATAGCAATGTAGTGACGCGGAAAAGAAATCCATCGCGGAGAAGCACTCGAGCGATTTTCTGTACGCGCCTCTCCTATAAATTCCGTCGCAAAGTGTGAGCGCTTCCAGGAGGAATGTCGCTCGCACGTGCTCTTCACGGGTTTTGCCGCGCATTCATGTTCCGCTATTCGCGCATCATTGTACATGCTCTTGCGTTTTGCACTCGTTATTGCGTGCAGTTATGGCAAAGCAATTCTCAATTATTTTACAATTATTATACGCTTCTTCCCTCCAGTTCATTATGTTAATAGTTACATTACATTTTGAGATTTCTTTAAAAGCTTTTGCGTCACATCCTTGTGAGGTGCCAAAGACAAGACTTATTGTTTCTTTTATTGTTGATTTTAATTAACAACAAAGACTGCACAATATCAACGAAAAGTATCAGCAAAAAGATTAGTAAAAAAAATTAATATAAAAAAAATTTGTAAACACGCTCTGAAATCAACTGTAAAAAAACAAAACAAATAATTTGACTTATAATGACTCATGCACAATCATATTTTGTTAAAATTTTAAGAAAATATTTTTTAAATGACTAAGTAAATCCAAATCAATTTTGCAAGAATATTTATTAGAGTTTTACTAATATATATATATATGTGTGTGTGTGTGTGTGTGTGTATTTGAATTTGATTTAATTCGTAATTATACTTTCTTATCAAATTTGCAAATAAATAAGTACTGTATAAAACACAGTTATATGTATATATAAGAATCTAAGCAAACAAATTAAATAACAAATTAAATAACAAATTAAATAACTTTTAAACTTTATAAGATAATTCTGCTCGAAGTTTACACAGATACTTAAATGTAATAATAGAACGAAATTTTTATATTTTTGGTATATAATACTTTGAGATGTAATACTCAGATATATCCTTAAACAATAATTTTAATAATTTTGTATTACGAGTTATGATGCTTTGGCGATATTTGTTAAACAAGGTATCTGATTGTGTAATATTTTGATAGAGCGTTCTGATAATTAATTAAAGTCAGACAATTCGACATCTTTAACAGATTGATAAATATAAAGAATGAAAAATAATATTAAAAATAGATGGTCATACTATAGTAAATTAATGGAGAAAAATGTAGCACTATAAACTTTTAATTAATTGTTACAATGAATGAATGTCATGATGCATCCAATCTAAAACTTGGATAGAAAGTATTAATGAGGGCTATACTTGTTTTAGCATCGCAAGAGAAACGATTGCTCTCGAATAAGAGTTTTTATTAAAAGGGATAATTAAATAATTTGTATATAACAGTTACAATTTACTCTATTATAGTATGATTCCATAGCATAATTATCTGTACAGTTTCTCTTTCCGTAAAAGTTTTTTGCAGAAAGTTTTATAGTATATACATCTATATAAATCAATGTTTGTTATAAATGAAAAAATATATAGATAGATTAATGAAATTCATAGAACATATTGAATGTAATTTAATAAAATTTATAAGAATTGTAATATTTAAAAAATATTAATAAAGCACAGCATTGCAAAATGGTTATAATTAAATATATCCTAAAATGCAATTACATTTGTTTTTTTTTATTGGTATCGTTAATATGTATATATGAAATGCAATTTACATAAATTATTCAGTAACGAATTTTTAAATGTTAAATTAACGAAATGAATAATCACTTTGAACAATTTTGTAATATATTTAAACTTGCATATGCGCGCATATGCATATCTAGTAGGTATATGTAAATGTACCTGTATGTTAAATTTTGCTTTGTCCTTTCGTGCTTTGGCAAATGTTTCTTTATTTTTCTTCATCCCTCTTCTTAAAGTTCTTAGCCGCAAATGGAACGGCTGTTTCGTCTTGAATTTATTACAAGCCCGTGAATTTCTCCCGAGTCTCATTTTCTCTTATTTCGCCTTTATTATTATTATTAGCATCCAGCGTGGTCTGGCCCATATTTTACTATCCCCAACCTCTCTTCTATGTCTTCAGTCGTCATTTCCCTTCCCTCGACGCCTCTTTCTCTCTACCTCTTCTATTTCCTACTCTCGCTTTACTTTCCCTTACACATTGCCTCTGGTTAACGTTTAGCTTACGATATTCCAGACTTTAATCGCCCTTCTGTCTCTTTTCACCCTGTCGTTCCTTATACAGTGATCATTAAGTACCGTGCAACACTACGAAGTCGAAGTGAAGGGTGGCGCGTGTTCGCTCTCTAAGTAGACGAGTGCTTGTGAGTGATGTAGACTGTGAAAGAACTCGAGCAAACGCGCGAAGGGATAGAAATGAAAGAGGGTTGACGTAAAGCAAGACTGGTTGTTTGTTAATTTTATTGTCGTCAATTTTCCCTTTTGCAAAGAGATACACATGAATTGAATATGTGCGTACTATATAAAAAGTTTTTATCAATTTTAGATAGATTTAACATTTTTAATGTCAAAATCCACTTGTATAATATTGTACGCTTTTTTCAAGAATTAATAGTTAAATTAATTCCTTTTTTTTATATTTAACGACCTTTATATTTTAAAATATATGATTTGTATAATTTATCAAACTCTAACAGTTTGAAAAATTTTCGGAAAGTTTTAGAATTTATCAATTGTATTTGATAAATCTATTTGACCTTTGCAATAATGGATACAACTTTGTTTATCTGTAATAAGTATATATCTATAATAAAAGTTAGAAAAAAAAAACGATTAACGCGCAATATAAAACTTGTATAGTTTTAACATTATTAAATGAAAGAAGAAGCGCAAAGACTGTAGCGAACGATGTTGCTTTGCTTTAGAAAAGTAGAAAGCTGAGCTTATTGAATACGCAAAGAAATACAAACATTTCGAGTGGCGCTCTAGTCGCCGACGTTCTTTCTTAAATAAATCACGTCGGGCGTAAAAGACATTATTGCATAAAAGAGTGGTACAAAGAGATAGATAAACATGCGTATAGTAGTGAATGAACATAACAATGTCGTATTAAAAAAAGATTTTATTTAGAAAAAGTTATATCGTAATATAATTTTTTTATTAAATGAATCGATTTATATTCTTCTATTATTATCAAACATTTAATTATAGGGAGTTAATATGAAAAAGAAGAAAAAAAGAAAATATAATAGGATAAGTGGGGGGTGAATATGCCACACTTAAGCGAAATTAGATTTTTGAGTAATTTATTCGTTCAATTTAATTTTACATATTAATCTTTTTCTTCCATTCTTTATTTGTATATGATTGGAATCGAATATTTTCATTTTTTTCTTATTAAAAATAAAGAAATACGAAAGTGCTGAAAAATGAGTAATATGCTACCATGCGGGTAATATGCCACATACAAAAAAATGTTAATTACAATATTTACTTTGTTTTTTTTATTGCAAGATATATTATTATTATTATTTTTATGATGAAAATAAACATTTGTAACGTAATATAGGTAATATAAACAATACAAAAATATAAATAATAACTTCGATTAAGTTATATAACATGTAGAATAAATGAGACACGTTTTTAACAGCATGAATATATCTTTTGATCAACAGTTCTCGTGAATCCATCTATTGCAACAATGAGATATTATCCAATTATATTTTGGACCATTTTTAGAAGTAAGGGGCTCCGCACAATAAAAGGAACAAAGAATAGAGAATAAGAATTTCAACTTATCAGAAATCATATATTGTGGAATACACAGTTTCTGATAGGTTGAAAATCTTATTCTCTGTTCTCTGTTCCCTGTTCCTTTTACTGTGCGGAATCCCTAAAAGTATGTAATGTATAAATATGAAACGTATAAATAAATATTTGTTTTATTTTATTTATATTTATATAGTGTTACAAGTAGTTTAAGTTCCTAGTAATCAGGAAAATTCAATTCATTAAAATCGAATCTGTATTCTCTAAAAACTATATTTTCAAAATTTTGAATTAAGCAATAAATTAATATAATACAATAATAAGCAAATAAATAAACATTTATGTTTATTTATTAATTATTTGTCAATATGGATATGTCACAACGAAATTATACGCATTAAGGGAAACGTTTCTTTTTAGCGTCCTATATTAGAGAAAATGATTACTACTGACATTTTAACAAAAATAGTGGCATTGCTCCAAGATGTCATTTCATCTTATGATGAGTCTGTACAACACGGCTGTTAAGAAAATGAATCCACGATGTACTGAATATTTTAATTTTAACTTATATTAACAAGTTAACAAGTTAACTTGTTAATATAAGTTAATTGAGCTAAATATTGTGTAATGTTTAAATAAGAAACATAAATGAAAGTTATAAGAAGCTGTTTTTTTCGTATACCATACAACCTTATACCATCATACAACCTTATTTATATAATTTATATAATTTAAATCATACAAACAATATTGTTGCTAGGAAATTCTTGATACTTATGTAACACGTTAAGCACACAAGTGTAAATAATTTTGTAGCACTAATGCAAGTGTTAATCAGGGTTGTTTTGTTTAAAACTTTTTTAAATAAATTTTTTTTAAAACATATTTTAAACATCAGATTAAATTAAATATACTTTTTTTTAAAAATAATTTAAAACAAATGTTTAAAACGTTATTTTTTTTAAAGTATTTTTAATACTATTTAGTAGAGGAGAAGGTAATACTCCAGTTACATTTTATACGACTTGGTTTACTTGGTTAATAACGAATATTTAAATTTAAAACTTGATAATTACGTTCATTAAAGTGTTGGTGAATTGATTCTAGATTCAAAATTACAAAATATTTATTACTTAGGACACTATTAATAAAAATGTGGCGACATTGCATAATGGCGGATTGAAGAGAAACATGGATGGTAATGTGGCCTTCTATAAAAATAGTCTTAAAAAATTAGTTTTGTTTAGAAAACAGTAGTTTGGTTATAAAATTAACAAAAAAGTAGAGTGTATTATAAAACATATGTATACAAATGTATATACATACTCATGTATACATACAACTTTATATATACAGGATATTTGGGAAATAATGATAAATCTTTTGCATAGGAATAGAATGAACTAAATTGAAAAAAAAGTCCTTTAGTATTTTGCAATTTTCACAATAATTAACAAGATATTAATTGATAAAATTGAAGATAAAATTGTTTGTTTTCTTCTTATAGAACTCTACGAGTTTTTTCAGAATTTTTTATCCACTTTTTAGTACTACATTTTTTCATTTTTATCAACATAAAATATGATATTAAAAAATTCTGAAAAATTCTGAAAAAATTCGTAGAGTTCTAGGAGAAGAAAACAAACAATTTTTGTCTTTTGCAGTTTTTCTGTAAAGATGATAGTATTTGAGTAAAAAATTATTGAAAATCAATTTTCGGCAATTTTTTGCAATTAATATCTTGTGAACTATTGCGAAAATTGTAAAGTGGTACAGGACTTTTCTTTCCAGTTTAATCCATTCTGCCTCTATGCGAAAGATTTATCAATATTTTTCAAACACCCTGTATCTAGGTAGCTCGGTACTAAAAATTTATAGTAACATAAATTATAAATTAATATTAGAACTATAATTAGTTTAAGGAATAATTATTTTGAAATAAAAATCTCAAAAAAGAAGCCGTGAATAATTAATATATATAAAGAACCACATTAGCAAAATGCAATGTTTAATTTTTGCATAACTTAAAATATGTACAGTGAAATAAAATGTTAAATAGCAAAACAACACACTTATATATATATATATATATATATATATATATATATATATGTGTGCGTGCGTGCGTGTGTGTGTGTGTGCATGTGTGTGTGTGTGCATGTGATAAACGTTCAAGTTTAAGAAAAATGAGGAAGTAGATGTAATTAAATGCTAAAATGTTTCAGAAACGTTTCAAAATACTTGAAAGTAAAAATGAGTTATAATAAAATATAATAAATATATTTTTAAAACGTGTTTTTTTGTTTTAAATAACTTGATTTTTTTTCTAAAGCTGTTTAAAACATACATAATCATTAAAAATATGTTTTAAACAAAAAAAACTTGAATGTTTTGTTTAAAAAAAAAATTCGTTTTTGATCAACTGCTGCTAATCGATGTCATTGTTAAACACAACGAGTGGCATATTCCCTCAATTATATTATCCGCAGTTATTCTATAGAGAAGAAGATATACCTATAACATATACATATCTCGCGTAACGGTTCCTGTATTAGCATATTTTTATTCATAAAAAATTTTAAAATAGAATTATTTTATTTAGAAGAAATTATATTGTAATACAATTATATATGTAATACAAACTATATTATTATAGAAATCATTATTTACAAGATTATATATTTGTTTTTTTTCTTTTATCATATAACGACTAGTGACCTTCTAGATACTTTTAGATGTTTGGTAATAATAGAGAAGTAATCGATTCATTTAATAGAGCTAATGAATGTTAATAGCTAAAGCAAGATCGGTCAACGAGAGGAGAAATCGCGAACGAATTTTATTTCTATGAATTTTATTTTAATTATATTTGACGGAGTCTGTTTTTTGACTTTACAAAATTTATTTTAATATATTTTAATTATTTAATTCTAAATTATTTTGCAATGACTTCTTTATGGCCAGATTCCATGCCATTTGTTTATCTAATATTCTTAATTTTATTAATTTTATTATCACGAATTTTATGTCTTTCTATTTTCTTCTTTTAAAGAGCAAATTTTTTTTTGGATATTTTCTATCATTATAATGAAAGTTATATACAGATTACATTCATATACACAGTTATACTTATATTAAAAGTTGCGGTAAGTTTATATAATTGGATTCTTTTTTCTTTTTGTTTTTTTCTTTCTTTGTTGATTTTAATAAGTACAAGGACGGCTTTATAAATATACGACGTAAAAATCGGCGACGGAGAAACAAAAATCAAAACGACAAGATGTATAGTATTAAGAAAGAAATATTCAAAGGTAAAAAAATATGACCACGAAAATTTTTATGCAGTCTCGCCATATTGAATATTTCAGCACTTATCTCTTCGTGTATTTTCGGCGTTGTCTTGTCCTCCGTAAGGAAAGTTTTAGAACCGAACGATTCGTTGAACAGAAAACTCCACGAGAGAAGAAAGTCTGTTAGAAAAGATGGCAAAAATGCGGAAAGAACGAAAAAAGAAGAAAAAAGAAGAGAAATGCAGTCTGAAGGCAGACTAGGTGGTGATGATGGCGTCATCATTACTAAGATATGAAAAGAAATCTTGGTTTGTGAGATTTTTTAACTATATGTTTTGAATGGAGGAAAGCTTTTGTAAATAAAAATGATAAAAATCCTGGTTTATAAACTGAAAATATTTTGCGTTTGATATAAATCGTCATGAAAAGAATTTATGATTAATATATTTTAGGAACTGAGCGATATATTTAAGATATAGTTTACATAAAATATTAGACACTATTTTCTTGAAAATTATTAAAAATGTCAACATCCTTTTTCGATATTTTTAGATTTATTAAAATAAATATTATATATTATGTCCATGGAAACATTTCTTGGGCTCTTAATTAATAATTTAGAAAATTGATAGGATTTTGTTGACAGCGATAAAAGAAATTTTTCCTTAACTTTTTAGACATGTTAGAAATATATATACATATTTTTCTTATACAAGGTCTGGTAAAAAAATAAGCAAACTTTTTAAATTTACTCGGCAACGAAACATCTTAGCAACGTACGGTTTGCAGCACTACAATTTTCCGAGTAATTGCCTTTTTTAAAATTGTTTACATCTCGTTTAGTTTCAGAGTTATTGCTATTGCAACATGTTTTAGTGTTCGTGGCGATTTTTGCCTCGAAATGAATTTTTGCAATTTTTGCTTCAAAATCAAACAATCAACTGTCAGTGCTACCATGGCATTTTGAAAAGATTGCGCGAAAAAATTCGCAAAAAGAGATCAGCAGTTGTGGCGACAACTCATGGTTCTTTTACCATGACAATGCGTCTGCCCATTTAGCCTTGTCAATTTGCAAGCTTTGTGCCAAAAATCAGATAACTGTTCTCCCCCGGCCTTCCCAGATCTTTTGCTCCCAGCGACTTTTTCTTGTTCTGAAAATCAGTTCCCAAAATAAAAATTCAGTTCAAGGCGAAAATCGTCACGAACACTAAAACACATTGCACTCAAATAGCAATAACTCTGAAATTAAATGAGATGTAAACAATTTTGAAAAAGCCAGTTACTCGGAAGATTATAACAATTGTAGTGCTGCAAACCGCACATCGCTAGGATGCTTCGTTGCCAAGTAATTCAAAAAGTTCACTTATTTTTTTATCAAACCTTGTATATATAAATTAAGCTTTCTTATTAGAGTAATATTAAAGTAAAGAGGCGATTAAAAGATATTTTATATTTAAAAAATAATTGATATTATTTAAAATTTTTGAGAAAAAAATATAAGATTTTCGAGAAACTTGAAAATCAATTTCTTTTTAAATTGAAAGTCTAATAGGCGGAAAAATGTATTTTTAAATAAATAACATATTTTACTGGTTACACTATACATCAACTTTAACATAAAATAAGGGAATAGGGATTTACCGGATATTAAAAATATCTTCCGTCGGCAACAGACGCGCGGAGATCGACTTCCAGTCCCTCGTTTTATTTTATTTTCAGGGCATCTTGAAAAATCGATTGATCTCTACTATATAACTGTCAGCACAGTCTCAAATGACAAGATTAATAAACGGTTCGCATATACTTTTTTATGTATAACAAGAAAACTCAAAATTAGATTGAATTTCAGCATTGGTTAAATATACGTCTGCCTAGTTGGCCCTTCTACTTAACCAAATCTTAATAAATAAATTATATAATAATGCGCTATTTATGTGCTCTCAAAAAAAATTCGCAAAAAAAATTTTTGCACTCATTTTATTTAGTTAAAAAAAATTTTTTTGTAGGGGCCTGAGTAAGCCGTTAGTGAATCCCCCTCCCCCCCTCCCATATGTTAATCAATTTGAAAAATTAAATACACAAGATTTATGCGCTATTTATGCGCTTTATATAGTTTCAATTTTTGCGCTCCCTTAAGAAACTTCTCTCCTGGAACAGTCATATTCATTCCTAAGTCGTTTAAAATTGCAAAATTACACTAACTACGCAAAATATATCTTTGATTTATGCGCTACTATTTCCAAGCAAATTCAACTTTTACGTTGCAACTCTTAAGGGACTTCTCTCTTGGAGCAAACAATAATATTTGTATCTAAGTCATTAAAATTATGAAAGTATATGCTTTAACTGTACAAAATATATTTATGAATTTCAAGCAATTGTGTTTCTATTAAAAAATCGAAGATGTAAAAGTATTTTGGAGAAGATGAAAGTTAAAGATACAATAAATCGATAATATATATCGAATAAATATAATATATATAGAATTAGTAATACTTTCGTTTTATTTATTAACTTCATTCAAATACAATCATAAAGATATAAGATAAATTTCTGCTTTTTGATTATTGAGGAAGCTCGCTGCCGTAAAATGCCCAATATCATTATTATCAATGTTTCTAATATTTGTCCATAATTTGAAAATAATGCCTCTTAGAACATATTCCTGTTTCATAAATGAAAAAGTATTTGTTTCTTGATGAAATATATTTGAATGTAGTATTTTCATTCATTTTTTTTCAAGTATTAGATGTATTCATCGGGCATATTTTTCAAAATCTTTTTACATTATCATCTCTTCATCTCTGATTTTTTTAATTGAAACATTTCAATTGTTTAGAATTCATAGCGCACAAATAAAAAATTTGCATAAATAAAGCATGTATTTTTACAATTTTTAATGACTTAGATACGAATATTACTATTTGCTCCAAGAGGAAAGTCTTTTTGCAAAAATCGAAATTACTTGGCAATAGTATAAATCGAAAATATATTTTGCATAGTTAGATATCGTAATTTTGCAATTTTACTTAGGGATTTTTACGACTGAATATGATTGTTTGCTCTAAGAGGGAAGTGCGTGAGGGAAGTTAAGGGATGTAACGCAAAAATTGAAACTATGTGAATATGTAAGTGCATAAATCCTGCGTACTTGATTTTTTTTTCTCAATCAGTTGTTATTAATACGTGGGGGACTGAAAACTACTCGGCCCCACAAAAAATTCTTTTTTAGCTAAACGAAATGAGCGCAAAAACTTTTTTTACCGACTTTGAGAGTGCATAAATAGCGCATTATTATATAATTTAATCGTTAAGATTTGGTTAAGTTTGGTTTGGTTAAGAAGGAAAACGTGTTAAATATATAAATACATGTAAGGTAAATTGGGTTAAGACACACTTAAGCCTTTATTCTTAAACTTCTTAATGTTATTAAATTAACTTATAAAAAAATATCATTTATATTCTAGAAATCTTTGTTTATTTATACAAATTAACAAATTAAATTTTTGATATTCAATATTATTGGAAACAATTGATATGTCATGTTTGACTGACAAGGAAAAAAATTTTTTTTTTAAATCGGCCTCTCAGCTCAAAAGCTTCCATTTCGTACCAAAAGAATATCCCTAAATATTTATCAAAAAATATTGAGCTTTAGATGTAGCTAGTGAACGATTTTTAAATCAAAGTTTTGATTTTCCTTAATACATATTTGATTTGATGCAAAAATAGCTTAAATGTCCGGATTTTAAATGTGATACTGCATGTTTTTTTGGTCGCTGACGATGTAATAATTCATTTGGCTCTACAATATATGCCGAGATCCTAAAATGAAGCTCGAACTCCACCAGAGGTCGCTGTTTTTCCAGCGCACTCGACTACTTTATATATTTTATGTACTTTATATATTACTCCCTCGATATCTCACGCAACCTATGATACACACAGTCGCACGTTCGTGTCAATTTTTATATAACAAATTTGTCACGATAAAGCGTCTAATTCTAAGAATTTGTCGTTATTTGTTCGTGTAAATTACTGAGAGAAAATGAAATAGTTCTGGCAATTATATAAATTTGGCAACTTTTGCAATTGAAGTATCTGTAATTAGTTTTACAAAGTAATAGAAACTGAAGTATGCTGAATGTTATAAAAATATAGTCACGGTAACAAATTGTGCATTATTAATTGGTAGTGAAATAGTGACTCAGCCACATTGAGATGAATAGTTACTTGGACTTCATGCAAATAGATATAACAATTTTTCTTGTTTAGACAAAAACTTTTTTTAAAATAAAACATTATATTATGTAACTAATTAATCATTCTTGAGGTAACTTTAAGGAATACATAAAAAAAATCTTTTCTCTAAAGTCGCTCAGCACGAATAGTACGCGGCATTGTCATCAGAGGGATTGTAAGTATATAGGTTACAAAACTTTCAAGCAAATGTTGTCACGACTTGACAGCTTGAAACGCCACTAACTTACACTAAGAAATGGTAAAAAATATATCAATTTCGAAATTTTTGGTCATTCTCGGTATAAATTCCACCTTACAAATACATATTAATGTGTATATTTTAATTTTGGAAAAGGATTTTCGAATCTGTAAAAGAGAAAAAAGTATTTATTATACAAAGATTATACGATTTAGTTGGTAATATGGACGGTTTTAAGATCCCCTTATAGTTTATTTTATTTTTTTTATTAGGATTAAGGAGATCCTAAAACCGTCCGTATTACTGACTTCTTTATATAATCTTTGTATAACAAATACTTTTTTCTCTTGAATGATATATTTTTTACCATTTCTCAACATGGTGTCTCAAGCTGTCAAGTCGTGACAACATTTGCTTGATACGAAAGTTTTGCAACCTGTATTTACGAAATAATAATCCATAAACACATAGTTTGAACAAATAAAAGTCGAGTTCTTAGAATTAGACGCTTTATCGCGACGAATTTGTTATATATGAAAAATGACATGAACGTACGACTGCGTGTATCATATGTTGCGTGAGATATTGATATGGTAGTATATAAAGATATATCGATGCGCTGAAAAAACAGCGACCTTTGGTGACTGTCGGAATTCGAGCTTCGTTTTAAGATTCCCTTAAGGGATGTCTGGAGTCTATGCCGAGAACGATAAAAAAATTGATATATTTTTTACCATTTCTTAGTGTAATATGGCATCTCAAGTAACAACATTTGCTTGATATGAAAGCTTTGCAACTTAGAGGAAGCTTGGGCAAAATGCACGCCCTGAATAAAGTGAATACCTTTTATTTTCGCTTATCTATCTGAAATTGCGCTATGAATCTCTGGCAATTGAAGGAATGACTGACCAGCGATGTTGTAAAAGTACGAAACAATATTTGATTGCGTTCGTTTGTGCTTAAGAGAGACATATAGAGAATTGAGTTTTCTTGCGGTTTTTCCTTAGGTACATAGCTTAATTATTATCTGTAACTGTTCCTTAACCAGTGTGAATATTTTTTTTATAAGAATTTTGTGTCTTTAAACATGTATTCAAGGTTAAAATTTTTCACTTGATGTTTCAACTTATTCTAACCTTTCCAAATTCGCGCCAGATAGATCCTTTGCACAAAGCGAGTGAAGGCAAAGCGGATGATCCATCCTCTTTACTCGGTATATAATTACAATGAAAATACTGGAAATACGGAAGGACGATCTTTCGAGTGTACGAAAGGCATGTGTTTATTTACAATTTTTGTTTATTTTTGTTTATTTTTTGCCACAATGCAGAATGATGATTTGTTTATGATTAATCCAGTGTAGTTATTGCACTAAATGGGCCTATGAAGGCTGTACTACATATAGAGGATTTGGTTTTTTAGCTACTTTTGTGACGATTGCCAAGACTGATTCTAATTTTTTCATTGCTCGAGTGATCCATTCGCTTGCTCAGGAGAGTCAGGCGAATGATTTCCCTTTTTTTATGTTTTAACTAAAACGACATATTAATGTTCAAGTTTTTTAATTTTTTAAAATTTTATTTCAAATTTAAGTTAAGTCCTTTAAGAGAATTATGAGAATAAAAATGGTTTCTGATCTCAATTTTAATTGTGTCATTTTTTTCTTCTCAACCTTAACTGTCCGCGCTGCTTGGACTTCTCCTACATACGAAATAGTGGTTCTTAGACACATAGTTTACACGAACAACATCGAGTTCTTAGAATTAGAATTAGACGCTTTATCGCGACGAATTTGTTATACGAAAATTGACACGGATATGCGACTGCGTGTATTATATATAGGTTGTATGAGATATTAATGCGGTAGTATATAAAGATATGTCGATGTGCGGTGCCCAGCGCGACCTCTGGTGACTTTGTCGGAGTTTGAGCTTCACTTTAGGATCTTTTTAAGAAGGTTGTAAGTAATATAATATATCAAGAATGTCTTGAAAAAATTACTGTACCATTTTTAAAATCTAATTTACGTTATTTTTGCATCAAATCAAACATGTATTAAGGAAAATCGAAACTTTGATTTAAAAATCGTTCACTAGCGATGAACCTCTAAATTTTAATAATTTTTGGTAAAAATTTTGGAGTGTTTTTTTAGCATGAAATGGAAGCTTTTGAGCTGAGAGGCCGATTAAAAAATAATTTGTTTTTTCTTGTCGGTCTAATATTTTACCTTGCAAAAGTGGCATCTTCGCTCTATATATATATATATATATATATATATATATATATATATATATATATATATATAGTAGTATACGTACTTACTTAGTAGTAAGTACGTAGTACTAACTAATAACTAATAATAATATATATATATATATNTATNTNTAT
>NW_012130102.1:2100342-2115202 GCF_000143395.1 Atta cephalotes | reverse complement strand
TACTAGTATACTATACTATATATATATATATATATATATATATATATATGGATGAAATGCCATTTTCTATGGGAGATGTCACAACCAATTAAATAATATAATGTAATATAAATTTGTATATTTTACAGTTCTTGCTTATTTACAGTTCATAATCAAGAATTTAAAAACGCATAAAGTATGATAAAATATAAATTGAGGAAATATGAAAGAGAGTAATTTAGGAAGTAAATTGGACATACTTTTATTCGTTTAAACAGCATTTCATTAACTTAAAATATTTCGAATTATTTAAAGTATTCAAAATTTTAATTTATAAAATCATTTTAATGACATTTTCAAACAGGAAAAATTGTGTTTTGTATTTACTGTCATCTTATCTCCAAGATAGGATAAGAGGAATATTTAATTGCAACTTTCTCGTATATAAGACTATTACAAATTTTAATCTATATCAGTCACTGACTACCAGGAAACACTGATCAAAATCGTTCATTTGTCCAGTTTTACAGTAAGCATTGAAACACAAATCTTAGTTATTATCATACCAAATATTATAAAGAGTATATTTTATGACCTTTTTGTACTTTGTTAAATATTTTTCAATTGTGTATGTGATTAAATTTAATAATAATTTAATATTAATAATAATTTTAATGATTATTTAATGCTAATAAGCATGTTAAAACACTGCAAAGACATAAACTTTTATAGTATAGTAAGATGTAGATAAATTATGTTATTCCAATATATAGAATTTCTGGGTTCTCTCGCATCATATCAAAGCAGCCCTTCGCATCACTTCGATTGACCTCACGCGAGAATATTCCATTTCGTGGCCTTTATATCCACGCGTCATCTAATAACGTGAATGCACGGGTAATGCCGGTTGTTGACAGAACAGGATCGACAATCAAATTCGGGATATCGACGTACCTGGGATTCGTACGTCCGTCCGAGCGTAACGTGACGCCCGGGCTGGCACGAAGGGTCTCTGCGGGAATAAGGGAATAAAGTCGATCGCTCGCCCGCACACGGGGGTGGTATCCCTCGGGCGTTTCAGTGGGATCGACAGGTGGTAGCGGTCCTTCCTACACCCGTTCGCCGTGTGTGCCGAGAAAATACCCTTTTCACGCGAAGGTGCCATTTCGTGTACGTCGTGACAGGATCCTTTGACGTAAATCATATCGTTTTCGAAAGCGCTTTTCCGATCGTGAACAAGCATCGAAATAACGGGAATAAAATGCGCCGGGGTGAAAGATTGAACAACATTTTTTTCTATATTTTATGAGTTTTTAAAGAAAGTTAGGGCAAGCTGACTAAAGTATTTTGTTAAATTAAATTTTAAATAGATATGCAAAGATATTTTCTTAACATAAAACTAACTAATTTAATAATTAATTTTATTATATAATTTTTATTATCATTTTTATTTAATATTATTTAATATTTATTATTATGATTATAATACTTTAAAGAAGTATGTGTCATATTTTAAAGTACTTTAAAAATTATTAAAATATAGTCATAGATTGTTCTATTATTATACGCCTGATTATCAGTGTAAAATTTGACACAATTCTTTTTTATTTACCTTGATTCTTATGTAAAATCGCTTTATGTAGTATTTATTTGCAAAAACATATAAGGTCGCAGCATTATGAATGAAATCAAATTTTATATATACATATATATATATATATATATATAAAATTGTAATAAAATTTTAATAATTCGTGCAAATTTATTTTAAGTACTCGTTTAAAAATGATTTACTTAAAATTATAGCAAAATGGTAAAAATGGTTAATTTGTGTATGAAAAAATTTTGTGAAAAGGCTAATTTCGCAAGAAATGCTGCAAGAAATGCTTTCGTAATCTTTTGTATAAAAGAAAGAAAAATGAATGTCAAATTTGATATTGGATATATCCAAATATTTTGTGAGGACATATATTGAGGCAACTCGCTGAAATAAAGCAAGTAATTTTTATTATGCAATTCAAGAAATCTTAAATATCTTTCCAGAATATTTACAAAAGTTCGCGAACTATTCTTCCATCGTTTCTTTGCATTAATCTTTAATATCTCTTGTTCGATATAATTGAGTTTGTATAAATTCGCACCGATAAACAGATCGAAATACGAGAGAACGTATTTTTCCATATATATTATATTTAACAAGAATTATATCAAGGCATTTTTACCAAGAATAAAAAAAGCATATTTTTTTCTTTTTATCTAAAAATGCACATATTTATTTTTCGATGCAATATACAGGATATTCCAGCGCTTTCTTTTTATCTATTGAAGATTCGTTAGCGAATTTGAAGATGTCAAATAAAATATTTCTTTGTTGTTTTTTTTTCTATTTTGATTTTTTTCTATTTTGATTTTTTTCTATTTTGTCTGTAAAAATAACTCAGTAATTATTTGCGCAATAGTTAATATTGAAGCATAATATTGAAACTATTTATTTTTTCGTTGAAAACTCAACTCATTTGAGTTTTATTTGCCTGATTTTCACTACGCACATTTTTCCCTCGTTTTCTTCGTATCGTCCGTTGAGTGAATTCGTTGGATCCGCCTTTACCAGATTAAACGTTTTCCCGGCAACTATAGCTTCCGAAGGAACGGCTGATCCCATCAGATTTTTGCTCTCAGGTGAGTGGTTACAGGAAACTGTCCAAGAAATCTGCTCTTTTCTCTATTGCTACAGAATAATCACACTCTAAAAAAATATCGGTTTGAATTTAACACCCCTGCGGTCTATACGATTTTCATTGTTTTGGTATTAAATTAATACTAACATGGTGCGGATTTAAAACCTCTTTATATCAACATTATGGATTTAGTATTATAAATATGTATATTTAAAATCACGATGTTACTGACTCTGTTGGTGTTAATTTAATTAGATAATTATATAGACATCGCATGGTGTTAAATTCACATCGCTATTTTTTAAAGTAATTCCCGTAAGAAAAAGGTTCGCAAAATCCTTCAAATGCAGGAATGTATCTACCTTATCAAAGCTGATTCTTGGATCTTTTTATAATATTCCAGATTAAAATTGCTCTTTTTAAAGGATTATCAGCTTATCAAGGAACCGTAGTTATCAATTTCGCGCGTTTTATACACCTTGTTCATTTCATTAACTGCAATTCATGAGGCAAATGCGATATATGAATATCGCTAATTTAAAGAATATTATTATAATTTAATCATTATTTAAATAATCAAATATTCACAATTTCAAATCTTTGAATTCGTCAATTTATATTTAATTTTTACAAGGATTCATAATCTTCAAATATTCTTTAGATTTTGGATAGATATTTTTTAAATTAATTATTATCTCTCTTTGAATATATATATATATATATATATATATATACATAAAATATCAAATAGAAAAGCTGTCATTAATTATTGTCAAAGTCTTATTTCATGAATTTGTGATTATTTACTACTAATTGGAGATAAGAGATTATGAATTGTAAATAATAACAGATTTTTTAAACATATTCGTAAAAAAGAGATCTGTGAAATGTTATTTCAAAATATAAATCTGTAATTAATTACATTCTCAATGAAAGATTGAAAATTATTTACAACTACAAATTCTGGCCTTAACCGTTTTTATTTTTTTACAATTTTTTGACTAACTGAATTTCAGTTAGATACAAGCAGCTATTTTTATAAAGACATAATTTATAATTTCATTATAATTTATATAGATTTATATATATTTATATGTGTGCAGAGGGTACATGAATTTCTTTTCTCCTTTATCCACATATTCATACATAAAAACTCAATTAAGTTGAAATTTATGAAAGTAACTGCGGATATAAAAACTACAATATACTTCTTCGTATATAATCTTATATAAAATTAATGAAAATGTTTTTAAATAAAAATTTAATAATAACAGATGAATGATAATATTTCCAATTAATTTGATTAAAAGTTAATGAATATTCATCTATTACGGAATATATGTAGAACGATTCACGGATTAAAATATATTTAAAGAATTAATTTATTCATATGCTTATTTTTGCATGATTTATTAAATTGTATAATTTCGATTTTATACAAAATATGTACTACCGCTAATCGTTTAGTCGATAGCTCTCACGATATTTTTTCTCAACTTTTACGTCGCGCGCATTTCCTGGAACTTCGTTATCGACAGGATATCATGTTTCCGAGATATGCGATTTATAGAAAAATGACAGTATTAAATTTAGGAGGGAGATCGTATAGACCATCAATCGAAGCGATTTGTTGAACACCGATCTAATAAATTGGGAGTATACATCCTGACGTTAAGATATAGTATATTATATATGATATTTCTGCAATATGGTTGCAATTATAATATATTTATAAAAATGTAATACAACTAAGTGTTAGCAAAAATTTAAGATAAGTAGATGTTCTATAAATTTTGTCTTTTTTGTTTATGAAATATTAACACAGGAAAGCTGGAGCTTTTGCTAAGCAGAGGTAAAAGATTTGTTTTTCACAAACTTTGCTTATCGTGAGATGAAAGGACGGAAAGCAAATTGCGAGGGCTTTCTGCCTAATGTCTTTTTCTCGGATGGCTTGCGGTGGTTTTGTCAGGATTTATAGAACTCAAAAATCTGTCGAGAAATTTGCCCCACGTAGAGAACGTTTTACTGTATAGGGATCCTTTGAGAGAAATTCCTAGAGGCTTTACGTGAAGAAAGAAATGGGTTCTCACCTCGTAAGGGTTCGCAAGATCCGAATCCTGTTGCCAATCGCAACAAGAGAATTCGAAACGAGTATCGGTCCCAGGACGAATAGCTAGACACGTTCTTCGCGGTATCGTTCCTTCTTTTATCTGTACGATGTACAACATTCTCTTTGAAGATAGTCTGTCGACGAAATAAGATATCAAGTAAAATAAAAGTGCAGCGAAATTAATGTTTTATTAATAATAAAGATAATGATGGAGCTATAGATAAAATATTTTACTGTGCAGTGTACCTACAATAATAATACAATAATAATTTTTGAACGCATGTGGATATACTTTGATGTGTTACGTACTTTTTTGTTTCTATATTTTTATTTTCATTTAATCATCGCAATTTATTTATTATCAAACTGTAAGATTTTTTTTGTTATTTTCTGGTTTCTTGGGAACGCAAAATTCCTAACTTTCTCACATTTCAAAGTCATTATATTAACTATCAATTACTAGAAAGAGGAAACAAAATAATATAATAATTGAATAATCCAAACCCTGTTCTATATATTTACATATTAATATAATAAATATCAAAATAGAATACAAAGAGATAAAGAAATTTGGATTGTAAAATTCTGTGTGAAACTTCTTGGAACAAATCTTAGATAATTTTTGTTCACATTGTAAACGCAATACAAATGTTTAAATTGGCCATTATGCTTCTTCGAAAGGTAATGGCGTACAAAGATCGAATTACGATCTTGGGATCGACCCATGATCGATTTACCGAGTATAGGCGCGATAGCTGTCTTCCGGTTTATCAGTCTCCTATCTGGCCACAACAAGGATGACGCTATAGCATCCTTCCTGAATGCAGAGGCCAGCGCCAGCTTTCGGGACGAGATGGGTTATTGATATGCGGTACGCGTGGCTGCCATCGAAACGCTTTTTCCAGACGCAGGAAACGGGAGAACGCGATTCAACGGGTGCGATTATGGTCGATTGATTCGCAACGCTGCACTGGCTGACCCAGCGATTCGATGGCGAATACGAGCAGAATGTGCCGATGGAGCCACGCGGTAATAGGTTCTCTTGGACCTATGATTATTTTTTAATAGCTAGCTTAAATATCGATCTTTTAAAATTTGCACATTCAATCAACAAAAAATCACATACCAACAAAAGAAGATAAGTGGATAAATGGAGGGCTTAATTATTTTCTAACTAATATACGTATAATAAAGTATTCTACAACTGAGGGTACAATCGAAAATACAATTATTACGTTTTTTCGCATGAAGGAAATACACAAACGTATAGTTTATATGAGTACAGCGAGTAATAGCAATTTACATACAAATACAGTAAGTTCCACATTATTTAAATATGATATTCAATATGATATTAAATTCCAAAATGAAGAATTTGTTAAATTAATTGTGTTTACAGACTTAATGAATATGTGTATTTATACATTAATAGTATATATATATAATATATTGTATGTGATCCTTTTACCATTTTTAGAATTAATACTTTATTTATATTTTACATTCTTAACTTAATACTTAATTATTTATTTCATTATTACTTAACATTTGTGAATTTACACTTCATTTAACAACTGTGTATGCAACTTGCCATTTGATAGCTTAGAAATCATAAATGTCCAAGTCTATTCTACTGAATCTAAATGCAACCAGACGAGTCTATAGCAGCTGCTACAATACAGTTAAACAAACCTACGTGAAAGCTCAATCAAAGCTTACCGATCTCCTCGTCACATCATTCCACGACACTATGCTTGCCGACTCGCAAGCGATACAATGCTATTCAATCCCGTGAATTCTGTTTTGTCAAAGGCCGCTTCGCGATTAACAGCTCGCTGGCGAATGAAAATTAGCGGCCTTTGCTCAAATTAACGACGACAGGCAAGACTTGATTAATTCCAACGCTACTTCCTCGCGCGATGAATGCATGGTGGATTAAGAGCTACAAGCCTGCGAGGACACAATTTCGACGCAGCAGTTATAGCGTGGGATTTGAAGCGGTCGAAGGCCAAAGAGAGAGGAGAGGAAGGGGAGAAAGGGGTGGGAGGAAGGGAGGGGGGGGATACAGAAACGGGTGGGGGTGGATATATCCGTAGAGTTATGGCTGGTATGAAACCCATAGCAAATGATGCAGGAATACGTGACTGGCAAGCGAAGCGTTGCACTGCGTCGGGTCCGGCGCGGGCGTCCCGATGCCTGCCTGCCTGCCTGCTGTCTGCCTGCTGCCTGGCCGGCTCGATGTAGCTGCAATCAGCAACGAGCACCGTCCACGGCACCGAAATAAATTCAATAGAAATACGTTGCGCGGCATTACAGCATACGACAGCTAGGTCGCCGAGAGTACGTGCGCACATGAAAAGTTGGATGGGAGCTTGATCTTCGACCGCTGATCCTATCCTTCGATCGACCCTTTGAGAACGAAATTAATTTTACAGGATATCGGCTCGACAGAAATTGCCTATATATTATTCATCTGATTAATAAATTTGAATCGTAAATAAAATTTTATGTATAATGTAAAGTTGCGAAGTTAATTTTTATGAATCGGCTGATGTCGATTATGTATCATCGAATATTTAATATCTATATAGAAATAAATGTTACGCTGCGCGTCTATTATTATATATAACAAGAATTTATATAACATAATAGGATAATGTAAGAACGTAAATAGAGAAGTTATATTAATATAAACTAAAATTAATTTAATCAAAGTAAATCCTTGTCATAACTTTCATAAAACTAAAGCCACATGAAAACAAAGGCGCTCACATTGAACGCTAACGCTGATGAATGCTGATATATTCAATCAAGGGGATTGGCGTGATCTGCAGAAATGTCGTTTGAGAAAAGGAGTAAATACAATTGGCTGCGCATACCATCCACATGAAGCCTTATGGCAAACATATTGGATCATCGTAGATACGATATATCAGAATTCCACTCCCGTCTCGTCGCTGTCTCCACGTTCTCCATTAAATTTCGCGTAATAGGACCGACAAGATGTCGACTAAGCGGAGAAGCCCCCGCAATTTGAAAGGTCGATACTCGATTTCCGCGACACGACTTTCGTTTCAGAGTCTCTCTTGAAAAGAAAGTTACATTTTCGCAGCCGAATTCTTGCAGGTCCTTGAACGCGTAAATATTTGAGCTCATACGAGTAATGTAAAGTACGTCAAAAAAGTAAATTGCTTTTCATCGTTTTAAAGTTTTTTTCAGAGAATCTATTCTCTCTTTTCGATAACGAACTCATTCACGAATCTGTAATTATTTTCTTTATCGAGGATAAACATGACAAATCATGTTGAAAGAAAATAAAACATTCATTTAATAATATTTCTTTCAATAAACTGTAATTCTGCATGCTGAAATATACATAGATTATAATAAAAAATACAAATATAAATATATTAAACTTTGTAACAACAAATGTTTTTCCTTTTATTTATAAAAAGAATTTTTTTTATTAATAAAAAAGTTGTGATAAAATTAAAATTATTGCAACATTTACTGACGATATATCAATACGATAAAATATTTGTAATGTAATTATTTGTAATGTAAGTATTTGTAATGTAGATGCTTATGTTGCATTATTATAAAAGAGAAAAACATGGTAAATGAGGTGAATATGCCACACTTAAATGAAATTAGATTTTTGATTAATTATATTTAAAATCATTTTACATACTGATCTTTTTTCCATCCGTTATCTATTATTTGTGTACGATTGGAATCGAAAATTTTTATTTTTTATTATTAAAAATAAAGAAATACGGAAGTGCTGAAAAATAACATTTTTATTTTATTTTTTTTTTATTGTAGGAACAGATTATTAGTGATTTTTATGATGAAAATAAACATTTGTAACATAATATAGATAAATAAGTAATAAATTAAGTACAACTTGTAAAATAAACTTTGAGACACGTTTTTAACAATAGAAATCTTTTATCTTTTTACGGTCACAGTCCTCGTGAATCCATCTATAGCAACAATTAGATATTATTCAATTATATTTTGGACCTTTTTTAAAAGTAAAAATATGTAATGTAATATATACGAAACATATAAATAAATATTTGTTTTATTTTATATTTACATAGTAATATAAGTAAAAATCGAAAGAAAAAGGGCTATAAGCCTAAGATTAATTGTTATAAGTAAATAAAAAGTAAATAAATAAATAAATAAGTAAATAAAAATTAAAAATATTAATAAATAAAACTATCATTTAGTTAAATATAAACTTTAATATGGCGACAATAAACAAAACAAAACAAAAAACATCGTTTCGATCCATGTCGGATCATTATCAATGTTACAAGCAATGAAAATATTACAAAGAGAAGATACATAAAATTATAATTCGCTCTCGATCGCAGTATTAAAGTTATCGATAATATCGCTCAGCATACAATAGATATTAATCAGTCACTGTTGTTAACAGTGTATTCCTCTGGTAATTTGTTATGTACTTTAGAAAACCGTAATTATTTATGTTAAAGAGTACAGAGTATAATGTAAAAATATATTAGGAATAAGTAATAGTATACAATGTACTGATAGAAATAACAAATTAAAAAGCAAGGAATAAGAATACGAATAAAATAGTAATATATAACAAAGAAAGTACACTGAAGAATATTAATAAGAAGTTGTACGATGTATAAATTATATAATTAATTTAGTAGCAATTAAATTAAATGAGAATAAATATCTTACAAGTGTGTGCCAATATAAAAAAGTCGTCTAATCTTAGACAATGCGACGAGAGTGAAAAACGAGTTTCTCTCAGATGTTCAGATGTTCAGAGACAATATAAAATCGACATTCTAAACGAGAAGATTGATGTGGTAAACTAGAAAAGAAGAGGAATATAAAAAGGGGAAAAATGAAGTAGAAGGAAAGGAAAATGGGGAGATGGGAAGTAAAAAGAGAAAGCAATTAAGAAAGAGAGAGAGATTGTATAAATAATATGTCTGTAAATAAGATTCAGGTAACGATTCAGTCTCATTTTGTTTATTAAGACTTTGTTTCTGTCTTTTGATGTCATTTGATTCATTTCAGACACTAATCTTTTATTGTACGAAGATTCGCTATCCAAAATTTTCACATCTTTCCATTTAAAATTGTGGTCAAAATTGATACGATGATCGGACAGTAGAAGAATCATTTTATATTTCTTAATATCAGAGATATGTTCGTACGAGAACTCGAATCTCGTATTTAATTTTCTTTTAGTCCGATCAACATATAGTTTGCCTCACAATCGTCACAAGAAATCTTATATACAACGTTCTGATTAGATAGGAGATCTAACTTGTTTTTTTCTCTCTTAATAAGACCTTTCAATGTGTTGGAGATAAAAAAGGCTACTTTGCAATGAAACATACTAGAAATAGGAAGGAAACTTTCGGAATTAGATTTGACGTAAGGGATCGTAAAATATTTATCTTTAACTTGTACATTACGTGTACTATGTCTATTATGTATATAGAAATTTAATCTTTGTTCAATTGTAGAGAACATAAATGAGAGAGGATAACAATTGTTTAAGAAAATATGAATATCAAATTTTTTTGCTGGAACCGCGGATGTGATAAAAAGACAAGTCTAAGTTCTCTACTAATTAAGAAAGTTCAATCCATTAAAATGGATTGAAACACTGTATTCTCTATTCAGAATTTTGAATTGAGCAATAAATTAATATAATACAATAATAAGCAAATAAATAAACATTTAAGTTTATTTATTAAGTATTTATCAATACGAACATTCTATCACAACGAAATTAAACGGTAAAACATTTGTTTATAGCGCCCTAACCTATATATTAGAGAAAATGACTACTGGCATTTTACCCTAACAAAAGTAGTGGCATATTTTACTCCAAGACGCCATTTCATCTTATGATGAGCCTATACAATATGGCTGTTAAGAAAATGAATCGTGTACTGAATAATTTCATTTTAATCTACATTAACAGATTAACAAGCTAATCGAACTAAATATTATGTAATGTTTAAATAATAACTTACATAAGACATTATAAAAGTTTTAAGAAGCACATTTTCATATACCATGCCATCATTTATCTCATATCATTAAAACAATATTTTTTCTAGGAAATTCTTGATACTTATGCAACACGTTAAGCACACAATTGTAAATAATTTTGTGGCACTAACGCGAGCTAATCGGTATCATTGTGTTAAATATGTTAAACACAATGAATGGCATATCCCCAACTGGCCATATTACCCGCAGTTACCCTATTTCTTGAGCTAAAAGTTGAATCGAGCTAGAAACAGTTTATTGATATAAAAATATCATGTCTATATTAAAGATGTATTATGTGTACAGTCTTCAACAAAAAGGAACTAAAATTGGAAATGTATACTTTTGTATAAAAATAAATATTATATACATAATAAAACAGTTTGATAAGATCAATTTATATTACAATTTTATGATTTAAATGAAAATTTTATCACTTTGTTGTAATTATTTTTTGCAAATATGTTTTCTTATTGAAATAATTTTTAATTCAGGTTCTAATCATCACAAAGTTTTGTATTTCATTCAAATACATAAGAAAAATCTGTAATTTTTAACTAATTTTTTTATTTTGTTAAAAAAATATTTGCAATACATCTAATTGCTTTAATGAGGTGAGTCATCTGGAGGTGTATGCTCAGGTTATAGAGCGAGAAAAAGAATACAAATTTAGTAATGTAACTAAAATAGACTGCATAATTCCCTATATGTAACGGTATATTACCTATGTAAGTCACCGAGAGAGTTTAGATAGAATTAAGAGATAAAACAAAAACATTTGTATTTTTACCTGATCTGCTTTGTGACACATTCTGACGACGCGTTTTCTTGTTGCAGTGAAGTACCTGCGGGAAGTGACGCCGTACTTCAGGAAGGCTTCGATCATCCAGGAAGTGGGCTGGGAACTTCAACGCGGTTTCCTGAGCGCGACGCCACCGCCGCCAAAGTCACCACCACGGGCGGATACTCGTTATCTGCCATTACAACTCTGCAGACTCACCAGAGCGCATCCCTCTTCCGATCCCGGTAAGTCTTAACACCGAAAAGTCGATGCGTGGTTTGAGCAGCTCGTCTACCATGTAAAGATTAATTCGTCGCTTGTGCGGTTGGATCTTTGAGACCCTGGCTATTTCCCAATTTGTTACAATCTACCTACATGAGGATTATCACACAAAACATTTAACTCAATGCATCTTTCATTTTAAAGCAATTTATTACCATTTAAATTTGACTTCTGCAAAGAGCGAAAAATATACGGAAAGAACGGTTTTATTAAAGGATCTAAAAATTTAGCTGGACACAGGTCTGAAAATAATTTTGTTGGCCCATCAAAATAATTATGCAAAACGTTTAAACGTTAATGACGATGCTACAAAAAGTTTTAACATTCTAGTAGCCAGTTTAGCGTCCTACATAATTATTTTGATGATCCAAACAAATTTTTTACACCTATATACAGTTAAATTTTTAGATACTTCAGCAAAACCGTTTTTTCGTGCACATACATAATAACATTTTCTTATTAAAAATGTGCATAGCATTTGTATAATTTTACACGAAAAGAACAGTTCTGTTGATAAATCTAAAAATTTAGTTAGATACAGATCTGAAAATAATAATTTTGTTAAATCATTAAAATAATTACGTATAAGGATTCTTAAACTGATTGTTAGATTGTCAAAACTTTTTGCAGCATTGCTCATCGTACTTTTTACGAGGTTTTTGCATAATTATTTGGATAGTCGAATAAAGTTATTTTTATCTATAACTAACTAAATTTTTGAATACTTCAGCCAAATCGATCTTTCCGTACATACATGCTTGTGATTTTATAATAATTTCAATATCATTAAAGCGATTGAAATTATTATATAATAATGACAGTACTTTTATCACTATCTATTTTGTCATATTTGAATGGACACGAAATATTAGCTTTACGAACTTATTAGCTTTTTTTGTAAACTTTTTAATCGGTTCTTATTGAAAAAAACCTTGATATTTTTATTTTGATAATTTGATTTCTGTTCCAAAATATCTTCGAAAATCTATCATTAAGTAAATATCCGGCGATTTTTATACAATTTGTATTTATTAGAATTTGAAATTATATTTGTTAATCAAGCGACATCTTCAATTGTATTTCAACATTAATGTTCAAATCAACAAATCTTTCTTTAGCGAAACAAGAAAATGAATTAGGAGTCATTAGCTATAATTACTTTATTGAACTTCTCTTTTCTAAAGGAGTATTGAAGCGATTAAGGCGAGAGCCGCCGATTACTTCAAATTTAATCTAAAACTCGAGAATGTTCAAAGGAAAATAAACGTGAGAGAGGAATGGAAAACGCAAACGGATTGCGCGTTTTATCGTCTTGATTAACGAAGTAGTGCAATCTAGATCGCGGTTGAAGAGTTTAGGAGAATCGGGAGAGATCTCGTTTACCTATTTGCCAAGCGCAGCGACGGTGGTAAATGGCCTCGCGGCAGGATAAAAGTCCAGTCCTTCTATCGGAGACAGTCGTCTCCCTCCGTCTACGTAGTGATAAACTGAGGATGAGTTAGCACGAAGGGAATATCTCTCCCCCTTGGGCTCGTAGTGAGTTAATGAAAGGCGAATGGCTCCTTAATTCTGTAAAGCTTCTCCGTTCTTCTCTTCCCCGTTTACTCTAAGCACGCCATCTCCGTTCAGGGCCGCCCGTGCAAATTTTCATCTCTTGGGGATTGTTAGCAGTGTCCCATATGTGGCACGCAGTGGTTGTTTTATTTGGCCAGTTTAGTTAATGTCTCTATTATTACAGCCGTATCGTTCGTTTACTTCACTAATAATCCTGTCTTGATTGTTAATTTTTATTTCATTCATGAATATACAATAAAAATTTTATAAGGAGAAATTATATATTGTATTGTATTATATAAGATTTTAAAAAGCTTAAAATAGTTAAAACGAGGGATATGCAAGTCTGAAAAATAGTAATTAAGGATTAATAATTTGTAACGTATCTACAATTACGTTCTTGGTCAAATATGTATTTAATAAATTCTTCTGTACCTTAAGAATAATAACTGAAAACGAGTACGACATAAGCTATCGTATAAAGAAAGTAAGATAAAGTTAAAAGAACTTCTGAGATTGAAGAGTTAAATCCGATCCTGGGACTGTCCTGGACTGAAAGAAAAACCGCGAGAGAGAATAGCTGCGCTGTTAAGAGAGAAGAAGGGAAGAGACAAGTGTGGTCGGCGCGGGGTGGTGCCGAAAGGGATGGTGACAGACGGGGAATGGACAGTAAGGGGTAGCTGTAAGCTAAGAAACGCAATCAGAGACGTGCCGTATCTCTTGCCGGCATCTCGCTAAGCCATGTCATAGAGTAACGCTTACTGATATTTTCGTGCGCTGATATTTCTTAAATCAATTTCGTAGCATCCACATTGCAGTATAAAAATTTTAACGCTAATCATAATGAAATTGCAATAGAAAGTAATTTAAATCACGTTTAATGATCTTAAGAAAATATGGCAAAATATTATCATTGGATCGAGAATGGAGATGTCTTGTGTTAGATTAGATTTCTCGGTAATTTTCAATCGTTTATTACTTGTAACGATCTCGCGGACAGCGAATGTGCAGTCGGTGAACGATCTGGTCAACGGTAAATTTTACGGCCAATGCAGTAAATTTTATGTCGTTGCCGCGACGATGATTGCATTCATATTGCCTCGATCGATGAACATGAATGATAACAGAACGATAAATTGGATATACCTGCGCGCGCAAACCATCGTAATCCTTTTGCGTTAAAGTGTAGATAAAATCCCGATTGCCGAAAAATTTATGGTATTAGGAGAAATTGAATGTTTTTAATATTAGGAGGAAATTGAATGTTTTTAGTATTTATAATTACATGTAATTTTTCATCAATTTACTAACGAGGGAAATCTCATAAAATGTCAAATTCTAATTTCAATGAAACTTTGTGTGTGTGTGTGTGTGTGTGTGTGTGTGTGTGTGTGTGTGTGTGTGTGTGTGTGTGTA
>NW_012130102.1:2091896-2100322 GCF_000143395.1 Atta cephalotes | reverse complement strand
AGTGTGTGTGTGTGTGTGTGTGTGTGTGTGTGTGTGTGTGTGTGTGTGTGTGTGTGTGTGTAACTGAATAACGTTCACTAATCATACAATGCTATTCCTAATAAAAAATTAAATCGAAAAGTCTACCATTTTGCAATTTTCGTAATAGTTAAGAGATATAAATTTCCAAACATTGCCGAATAAACGGATAAAATCGATAAATAAGATAATTTTAAGATATTTTTCCGTGTTCTTTGTGAAATATATTAAAGATTTTTCTTAAAGAACTCTTAAAGAGATATCTTAAAGCTGTCTGATACGTTGATTGTAGACATTTGCTCATTGGGTAATTAAAAAAGAATATCGCGAAAATTATAAAATGGTAGAGGACTTTTCGTCTCAGTTTTTTATTAGGAATAGCACTATATGATTAATGGGTGTTGTAATGTTTCAGTTATACTCTGTATATACAGGTTAAGTAAACAGATGAATTTAGAAAATATTACCACTTATATTATTTAAAACAGTTTTCAACTTTCTTTGTTAAGATATAAAGATAAACTTTTGATATAAAGGTAAAAAAGTATATTTTATAAAAGCTTTCGTTATCAAAATCTTTGTTTATTTACATCAATAATATTTTTTGAAGGTAATTATTTTCCAAATTTATATTTTTAAAGTTATTTTTACAAAGTATTATATTAACATAAATAAAGAAGTAATTTCACATTATAAAACTTTTATATAAATTATTGTTTGACATCTCGAATTATTTTTTAAATAAATAATAAAAAAGTTGAAAATTACTTTTTAAAGGGATTGTTTCACCCCTTAAAATCGTTTATTGGCCACAATTAATATTTTTTAATTCATCTATTTACGTAATCTATATGTATAAAAGTTTTATTAAAAATTGAAATCTGAGTTCCTCGTAAGTATCTGGACCTATATTTGAACTTGCATTTGCATCTGGATAGCATCTACTCGCTTTGATTTAAATCTACTGCAACGCTTGCTTCTGTATTTGTATCTGCATATACTCAAGTATATCATATTGTTGAGTATGATGTCTGAAATAACGATAGTAAGAGATGACACTAAATGCTATGATGCAATGCTAGGTGCAAATGAGCACCTATATAGTGCAAGCGTGGCCTGTGGCAAAATGAGAACAAAAGCATGTCAGAGAAGGGCGTAAAAAAATAGAGAAAGACGGTTTTGCTGCGTTGAATGCGCGTGTTTACACGATACCTGCGACCGCGAGCATCATTTTGCGGTTGAAAACGTTCAGTTACACTCGTCGCGCGTTGAAAACAAACAGGCGAGCCTGTATTCGTCGCCGTTTCGAAAGCTTGCTGGGGCTTTTCTAGATCATGAATTGCAAAAGCCGGTGTTCTACTAGCGGCTGTCAGCACAGCTTCGTAAATCGCTGAGATAAAAATGCACACGATGTTTCACATTTGACTTGGTTAAATGGGCACACTTTGGCAACAATGCGATAAATCGTATTATACAATATGAATAAACAAGTTTTATACTATTGATTTCACAAAATAATACATTACTGAAACTCTTAAAATAAATTTTATTAAAGGTAGTTGTAAGTATTATACTGAATTTACATTTATTTATGGAATCTGTCTTCTAATTTTTTACATGTCATGCAGGTGCATATGTGTATGTAGATGTATAATATAATTAAATAATAGAAGAGAGTTTCGGCAATGAATGCGTAATACTTAAAATTCTCTTTAATATATTTTCCATTTTATATTTATCTGTACGTAAATGAACATTGGAAATTGTAGCTTGATGTTTCAGGCAGCTATTATTATGTTTAATTTATCACCAATAATTAAATTAATTAATTTGTTACAAGTCTTTTTATAATATGCTGATATCGCTAAAATTATTAAGCGATTTATTAAGCAATCGGCTGCTTAAATCGTACTTGTGAATCTCCTAAATCGTGCCTCCTTTAAAAATATGGAATTTATGAACGAAAATAATTAAAAATATAAGATTATTAAATAGAATTAACTAATATCATATATATTATCAGCTATATATTGTAAATAAAATAAATAAAAAAAAAATAAAAAATGAACATTAGTTATATCTGATTTTTTAAGTATTGTTAGTACAAAACAAGATCCTTTTATTATGCCTATAATATTCGGTTAGAAAATATTGATGAAGTATAATTAGGCGATCGGTACGTATTCAGAAACTCTATTATGTATAATCTATAATGTATTAAGTCGAAACATACAATTCGCCAAGATCTGAGTCTGATCCCGATTACGTAATCTGATATACTCCCAATGTTAATTAATTAACAATCAGTTCTCTTTGATCATCTACCCGTGTATAGAGTGTCCTCCTAAGCATGTGCAGCATATCAGACGGAATTGACATCGCGACGCAAAGTCAGTAATCAAGCTTTCCTGCCGTTTCAGACAACCTTTCAAGATCTTGTTGAATTCCTCTTCAGGCATGAAGGATTTTCGCCAAGGAAAACGGTTGCTTTGCAAGCTCGCGCAAGGTAACCGCAAGCTATGCGAAAAGCATTTCCTTTGAGTATCTGTATACTCTCCTGAGGATTTCTCGAAGGAATCATTTCCAGAACAACCTCTAGAGATAAGCGAAAGCAATACTATGATTGCGCAGATATTAATTCATGCAAGTTCTCTTAACTCCACAAGCAATCACATTTCAGTAGATCTCAAATCCGTAAGGAAATTAGAACTTCTAAATTTGGGTGGAATATAATAAAAAATGTAATAGATTGAAATTAAATGAAATTTTATTTTGTCGGTATTTCTTAACGAATTACTAAAGTTCTGTTAAGAGAAACATTTAATTTTTTTTATGAAAGCAATTCATCAATTAATAATATATCTTACTACACATTTAATCAAGAGCTTAAATTGAACAGTTTATGCATAAAATATTTATTTCAAATCATCTCTAGTTTTCTAAAACATTAATTCCTTTTGAATTAATTACACTAGTCTCGTAAAAAAAAAACTCATTTTAATAACTTCCTAACTTTGTTAATCTTGACATTTATGCGATAGTCACGAAAGTGATTATGAAATATATCAATATAATTGTAATCGAACGTAAACTATAACTCATTATCTTGGGAAAATCACGAACTATTCTTTGATAACAAAAGAGAAAGGATAAAAGATGAGCAAAGGTTCTGGTATTCCTGCTGATCCTCGTTCAGCCGCGCCTCATTAATCAGACGGACGGCATATAGGGCGCAATTATCCGACGGTAATTAACTTCGCAAACTGCAGCACCCGCGAAGTCCGGGAAGGTGGTGGGTGCACACGTGTTAGGGGATGCTTCGGTGCTAGCGGAGGCGGTTGGATAGTCTGGATGGAAGGTTCTTCGTGGGTTCCAGCCTGATGGAGCTGTTCTGGAATTATACACGGGGTTAGTCCTGAAAACCGGCCGGCAGCCAGCTTTTGCCCCGGAAACTAATTTAACTCTTGCATCCTCTATCCTCTACTCTTCCCCCTTCTCCATCTCACTGCTCTTTCACCTTCCGCTACTGATTTCGACTTGCATGATCGTCCGAGTCTGACTGTGATACACATCGCGAGATGATCAATTTCTGGGTTCTCTGTTAGGAATGGACTGACATTCGGTTGAACCTCAAAAGTTCTCAAATGGAGGATTCTTTAATAATGGGGATAAATTAGTTTTTACCATATTTATCATAATATTATTTATTAAAAATCAAACATTCATTATATCAATCTACATTATGCAAATAAAATTAATCCTTTATGCACATATGGACAATGGGATGTATATTTTTTCCCTGAATCTTGTGAATTTTTTTGACATTACAACCACTAATATGTTCATATTAATATAATTTATACTTTTAAAAATTTAAACTGTCACTTGTGATATTTTAATAAAAAGAAATTTGTTTTGTAATAATTCTTATAAAGGTGTAAATAATCATCAACAATGTAAAGTATTTTATTTTTAATGTATTCTCTTTTTGATTAGGTGTTTTGAAAAACGCACATAATATTGCATTTACACTTGCAACGTTCTATTGAAAATTTGCCATGTTGGTTCGTTACATCGATAATCGGATGAGGGTAAAGATAAAACAAATTTCAAGATCGAACATGCTGTAAGTTTACCAGAAAACAAGGAAATTAAAAGATCATCCGCCGCAAACATTTCTCAACTTCTCTTTTTTCTTATCAATTTTTGTAAGCGATATCTATAGTAGATAGAATACTGATGTATATTCGTAAATTTTAGAAGAATCAATAAATCGTATATTCACATTCCGATGAAAACAGCAACTAATCGAATTGTTCGCGGAAAGTTTTGTAATAAGATTAAATATTAAAGTAAGTAAAAGAGTAGAAGAATATTCTACGGAGAAGAATTTTCCCATAGGGAATAAAATGTAACGTTTATTAGAAAATAGATGATGATTATAATAAAGAAGTTTCACATTTTTATTTTTTCTCAGTTTTGATTTTTTACCTGTTTTTACTACTACAATGCTTTATGCACTCTATATAGTTTGATTGCCATACTTTCTTAACGAAGACAACACTGTGCTATGAAAGGCCTTCAATTCTACGTAACAAGAAATGGATCAGGTGCTACTGTGAAAATCACAGAGATGGACACATAGAAAAAAATTGGGAGATGCAAAAAGGGCGAGGCCATAGGTAACGAGCAATTGCAGAGGCCGTTATCAGTAACAAGCGGAATTGCATTGTGCGCCGAAAAGCCCTCCGGCAAAGGTCTCATTACCATCGTCATGCGAATCCCAAGCGATACAAACGAGTACTTGTACATGTTTGTCCTGTGTGTATAAATATACATGTACATGTGCATGTATGAGCGCGTGCGGCGTGGACACACGTGCGTGTAGTGTATCGTGTAAGTACGAGTATTATCACGTTGTGTACATGTCGTCGTTGCAAGGGCTCCATTATACTCTGATATCGTTACGCGAACCGTGCCGGGATGGTTTATATAAGTGATGGTCCTACGATAATACCGTAACATTAACGATGAGGATTTTGTTACGGTGATCGTCCCCACGGATCAAGTAACAATGAACGGGTTAATTATTAAGGATCGTGGATGCAGAAATATAAAGGATACAGATTTCTCTATTGCAACGAGATGCAACAGTTTATCATTCGGAAAGATTTTAGAGAGTCCGTACGAGAGGCAGAGTTGCAGATAGTATCAGATTTGAAGAATCGATGTATCAGGTATATCAGTCTCTAAAAAATGACTGGAATAAAATTTATACTATGAAAATTAATATTATATATATATATATATGAAACAGTTCCATGATATTAATATTTATATTTTTAATATAAGTTTATGAGATTTAAATAAAAATTTTCTCATTTTATCTTAATTATTTTTTAAAACATGTCTACTTATGAAATAATTTTTTATTTAGCTTTTAAATCGCTATTAAACTTTTTTTATTATTTTCAAATAATATAGAAAAATCGATAATTTTTTCATAATTTTTCATTTTTTTTTAAATATATGTAGTACATTCTTAAATGGTGTATAGGGAAATAATTTCAATTATTGATTTTACATCGTTCTCGAATTCAAGATACAGTTTATAAAATATTATAAATATTATAAATATTTATGATGTCTTTTCATTATTTTATACAAGATTTTATATGATTCGATATAGATATTTTTTTTCAAAATCAGCTTTGAAAGATTAAATTTTTTGAGGATATAGAGATTCTTAGATGTTTATATAAAATTATTTTTTATTATAATTGCATATAATGTTTGCAATTACGTTGAAAATATTTCGATTATATCTGTTCGAACAATAATCTATTTATTATACAATAGTTTCTGTTGTTTTTCTCGCGTGATTTTCAAATATATTGGAATTAACATTATCTGCTATTTATAATACGAACGGATTGGATGAGATCTATTAAACAAAATAAGTACTTTGAACGAATGAAATAAATGTGAAATGTAATGTAATAAAATATACGAGATTTCATGCAAAGTTGAAATATAGATTCAATTGTACACAATAGTAATAATTTTTTAAATACAATTTAAAGATATAATTAAGCTTGATCTATCTTTTAACACAAAATGTCAATGCAATTTTTCGACTTTTTAATTCTTTTCCATTGCTCCGCTTTATGCACTTTAACATCCAATTCTTTAAAATAGGTAGATCGGATTTATCGAATACAATTCCTAGTCCTTCAAATCTTTAATCATTCGGCTTTACTCGGATAAAATTTAAGTCGACAAATATCAAATAAGAATATCTCGTCATCGTTTTTGTTTGCAACAATTTCAAATCCGATTACCGTGATAGTACTCGTTATCAGAGAATTCCTCGGGATTGTGCCGAGTCCAACCTTCTTTCCGGTGTCTTCGGTAGGTCGTGTTTATATAGTTCGACTCTTGCATAGCTAGCTAAATACTTTGCCGTCATACTGAAGGTTCGTTACACCGGCTACATAAATCAACACGGCATAATAAACTCTCGAGATAGAGACATAGTCATGTCCAATAATGTACTTCAACTAACAAGAGAGAAGAGCGAGAGAAAGAGGGCATTATTTGAGATTGAATATAATAGTAATTTTGTGAAAGAGATTGCAAGTTAAGAAAAGATCACTTTTCTATATTGCACAGGAGTCAAATGAAAAATTCTTTGAAAGTTTAAAATTTATTATATCATATAATGTTACGAGTACGAACATAAATTATACTTATAATGACGTAATAAAAAATTAATGTTTATTTCGAATAACAGTAAATAATGATACATAGAAAAAAACGCGCGTCCTAAATTTTAACAAATACTTGTTTGGATAATATTAATATTTAATATTTACTTACGGTAAGTAAATATTTACTAAATAAAAAATTATGAGTTAAAACGGTAATTAATGGTTCTTGTACCATAAATAAATATATATTTACATTTATAAATATTCAGCTAGAATACTATTATTCAAATAAATATTGATTAAAATTTAATACATTTTGTCTCAAAGCAATAAGATAAATCTATCTTGATAAAAATATAAAATTTGAAAGATATAGGAGAGACTGAGGCCGGTTGTCACAGTTTTTGATCAGTGCTTTTTAGAAAAAAATGGATATCTGAATTTTGAAATATTATATATGTTATAATATACTTACATCCTTTAAATATTAACAAAATATTATCGTGAATTCATCATATCATAAAAATAATATTATTTAATTTTAAAGCTTCGAAAATATAATAATCAACCTTATGTTCTAGAATTGACAGTAGTATATTTATTAAAACATATAAAAGATATAATTTTGATTTTAATGTTAGTTCTATATTTTGAGAAATAATAGTAATTATGGTAATATAAATAATTATTTTAATCATAATTTGTTTTTGTACCGTAGTTTCTATATGAAAAATTAAAAACATATATCTATATATGAAATATAATATATTTATAAGTATATCTCTAAAAATATGTTTTCTGAAGATTAAAATTGATTGTTATCTAACCTCGTCTCATTTTGGTCAATCTACTCCACATATTATAACTATGTTTAATAAAAGAAATTGTATATTTACAAACTTTATCAGGATAATGACTAATTAATTGTAGCAACGATCTTCTAAGACATGTCATTTTCTATGAATACAAGGCATAATCACGATTAATAATGCTAAAGATTTGTCAACAACAAAATAGATGACAAGAAAAATTTATTCATCAACTTTATTTTCTTAAAAATCGCTATAAATAATATATACAATATATACATATGCTTGTGGTGCAAATCATTTTACAATAAATTAATATATTATTATATTAGCAATGTATAGTCAAAAAAAGAGATTTTTTTCCTATATCCTGTTTTAATTGTAAGCATTTTGACAATCAATCCTGTATGACAGCCAACCCCGATTTCTCCTACAAAGGTAAGACTTTGTCTACGCTACAATGTAGTATTCTATGCGTCGGCAAATTCACTTGGTGACAGAAGTAAAAGCTGTAAAATGATATAGATGTCGACGGCGACTATTATGGCGCAGACCGCGTATACATACATATGTATATACGTGTTCACATGAGCGCCTCTCAAAGCACAACGCGACAGATGCGAAGCGGTTACGACGTTGGCACTATTCGCGTCGCGAATTATTAATTTGCGCACCAACGATACGGGCCTCTCGCGCAATTCTCGTTTTGCGATGAGATTCCGTGTCAGCGTTAAAGCGTATTACATTATATATATATATATATATATATATATATATATATATATATACTACACACTATAGTAGTAGTAGTAGTACGTATATATATATACGTACTACTAGTAGAGTAGTAACTAACTACGTACCGTAAGGAAGTAAGTAGTGTACGGTA
>NW_012130102.1:2087661-2091222 GCF_000143395.1 Atta cephalotes | reverse complement strand
AACGGTACCGTACCGTCCGTCGTCGACTACTTACGTTTCGGTTCGTAGTAGAGTAGTACGTACGTCGTAGTACGTAACGTACGTATACTATATATATATATATATATATATATATATATATATATATATATATACACGCATTAGAGATTGAAGTTGCATTGCAATTGCACATTGAGGATTGAAACTCTACCGAGGAAGATGAAGTTGGTGGATTTCGGAGACGGTTTGTTTTCGATTCCTAATTGATTATGCTATTTCAATCTCAGTTTCCAATATGCGCTATAATATATAGGTATCATCTTTATAGGTACAATCTTTTGCTTATAGAGAAGAGAAGTGTAATCTGTCTTAACATTAACAATTAAAGTATATGCATAGACAATAATAAAGATTATTATTCGAAAAAGTAATACATTTTGTAATCTTTTTGAATTATTACATCCTCTTTTTTTCTCTTTTTATATCGAGACTATTTATATTGTTTATGTAAAAATATAAAGGCACACAGCGAATGCGGATGAAATATATTCGTTTGCATTTTACTGTGAATACGTATACTCTATATATGTATTCTGGTATATGTGTATAATATAATGTATCTACAAAATAGTGTGTGCAAAAAATAGTCATACACTGTTTTGCGGAAATAAAAGATCGTGACATTATTTTTTCGTTTCTCTCTTCTATCTTTCGCATGCTGTAGCCGTTTCTGATTTTTACTCATAAACAATGTTTATTACTGTCGGGCTTTTTTTACGTTGTAAATCTATTATAACATTACATGAACAATTAGACATGTTACTTTTTAATTCTACGTTATATCACTCACATTAAAGGTAGAAGAGTGACATATTTAACTCCTCTTGTTTTGATCCATTCTGAAAACATTTCTCTTATCTTATTCCGTGTTACGTTTCCGTCGATAGATAAGCAATTACTGAAAGAAGTTCGGAGAAGAAAAAGGATAATAAAAAACTCAAGAATACGCTTCGCGTCATCTCCTTTTTAGAGATATCCTGTTTCGTCAACAGCGCAAATTTCGATATATCGTAAAATTTTTCTCGAAGAGCGAACGATTGGTCTGATATCTAAAAATAAAGAACAAAAGTTGGAAGCGACGAGATAAGCTCATATGAGGAAAGAAAATGAGAAGTTACTTAGTAAGAATTTTGTCTCAATTGCAGGATTATATCGCAAATAATTAAAACGTTGCCAAGTAGAATTCGTGTCAGTCATTGTTCCGCGATTGAAATTAATTTATATTTATACGATGATAATGTTACGTAATTAAAATATTCATGTATTGCTGTTCAAATAAAAAATATCAATTCATCTCTAATATGCGCATTGCAAAAATCCATCTCCATATATTCTCGTTGCTCGCGCATGTCTATTTTTTATAATTATTATTATTTTTCTACTTCTATTGTGACAGATTCTATAATGTTCAATTAATTGTCGTACGTTTAATTAATACGATAAAATATTTTTGGATGATCTGGTGATTTCACACACATTATTTAGTTCGTGTACATAATAAATTACAAATTGCACATTGAACATTTGATTACATGAAATATAAGAATTTGTCAATCATCTTATCACATATGGAAGGCATTAATAAAATTACTATATTTGAGATTTGATATTTTGATATATTATTTTATATTGTCGTATTGTTTTATATTGCAAATAATAATTATTTATATTGATTTTATATTTTATCATTAGATTTAATTTCGTTTTATTTAATCTTTGAAATTAGATATTATAATTCCAATATTTTAAAGAATTATTTATTGGAATAAAAGTCCAAAAGTATTTCATTTAATGATATATATATTATTAATGTCCTTTCATTTTAGCCATGCTTTGCGTACTAATAACATCCATCTGAGATTTTCATTAAATCAGGTAATTTAATGGACATCCGATGCGAAAAACCTGACGAATGCGATTAATTGACAGAAAAGTTATCTTTGTCTGCATACGATTGCTTTTATCGAATGGCTGATATCGTTTCCACGTAATGTAGAAAAATTCTCAATATATATGTTAAAGACTTTTATTATTGAAGAGAACCCTAAATACCCGCGCGAGTCGAAACGTATGAAAATTTTCAATTTGTAACTAATTATAATAAATTCGCACTAATAACTCCAGCTTTCAGAGGCTTTGTATTTATTTTCTATTTATATCATTAGAGCCTATTTATTATTTTAAGATAGTTAATTTTCTTTCCTTTATTATATGTATATTTTGTTATATAATACATATTTTTAATTAATTTTCATATATATGTGTCTATATAATATCGCTGATCATCTCATTTTATTTTATTTTAATAACTGACTGTTAAGTGATCTTAACGCACAATATAAAATTTGCTTACAAAGCTATTTAAATCGAGGCACTGTTAGATGTACTCTATAATTTCCTATCTGAATACATTAAGTTAAGATTCCATAAGTGTTACAAATGTGGAGATTCTAATGGTCTGCGTCCAACAATTCCGCAAATCATACATTTTATTTAGCATAACAAATTACACCGCATAAATTTTCTCACAAAAATACAATACAATGGTGAATCTTTTCATGGTGATGTGATTATTCAAAATTGTTTTAGTCGATTTACATATATTATAAGTATTTTAGAATATTTTTGCTAATATTTTACATTGAAAAATTCCAAGCATATTTTTTAATTCTTTCTTTAATATTATTTTAAATATTAATAAATTAATACATGAAGCATTTAATTCAGATATTAATAAAGTCGGTGAGGATTCCTGTTTGTAATCATAGAAAAATATTTATCAAAAATTTATTCTCTTATTTTTATTTTTAGAAAAAAAAAGAGAATAGGAATTCTTTCTTTTCGAGAAGCATTCAAAATATTTGAAACTATAATATATATTCGAGAAAGGAAAGAGAATAGATAATTCTTCTTGTACACAAAATCAGACAAAGAATTATTATTAGTTAAATATTATACTAAATATTATTCTGTTATTCTACTATGTTTTTCTAGTGATTTTGATTTACTTATCAATTCTTTTTGAGATTTTTAAACAATTTTGTTTTCGATTTTTTTTTTCTAGAGAATATGTAATATTTTGATGATTTGTAAAAGTATGACTTGAATTAAAATTTCACGATAAATTGACTAATTCAGAATTCGGCACTTTAATATTTGACAATCCAATCATATGAGGGCAGTGAGTGGTACGAGTCCTGAAACGTGTTCGGACTCGGGAAGCGTACGATTTTTATTTGCAGTAAATTGAGATCCATCTTGCGCAAATAATGGGAACGTATTATTCTGAATATAAACTTCCAATATATGTTCATTTAAAAAATGGATTTGCGATGTAGTTTGATTATAAAAATATGTGCTTTAACAAATTTATAAAATTCAATTAATCATGCTTAAGCAGGTTTAGGTATTAGAATTTTTAGAAATTCCAAGTTGATAGGTTAACATAAAAATTTATAAAAATAAAATTAATTGTTCTAATTTGAACTTTTATATATATATATATAAAAGTTCCAATTAGAA
>NW_012130102.1:2084497-2085771 GCF_000143395.1 Atta cephalotes | reverse complement strand
ACACACACACACACACACACACACACACACACACACACACACACACACACACACACCTCTATATTCCTAACTTAATCTAACTCAAAAATAATTCTAATATAATCTAACGTGTTTGTAACCAATTTATCGTTTGCAAAGTTATTTACGTAGATTTATAATAAATTTTTCATCTTCACGAATCAAAATTCAATTTATAATCGAAATGAATATTATTGTAAATGTTTAAACAAAAATATTAAATAAGACTTATTAATATTATTTAAGTAAGTAGTAAGATTTTGTTACTTGTGTTTATTTATTTTTCTTGTTGGCTATGTGCTGATGAGTCATATTGAATGTCTAACTTTGTCTTTGCAAATGTAACTGTACCGCTATTGGATCCTCTACTATTAATTGTAATCGCCGTGATGGTACGTGCCTGTGTCCATCCTAATCGTCGCCACAGCTATAGTAGTAGTGTTTTTAATCAGCAATTAGGGAACCAACACATTAATTTCCGGCTCGTCTGTTGTGGCGTTCTCTCGGAGGCTGGCGGTAAATGCAAATAGGCCTGCTACTGGTCAATTGATTGAATTGATTCACGCATTTACGAAATCGTGTGTGCTTTGTAGCAGAATTCCGTATTGTGTTAATGGTATTTGATAGTGCTTTACAACATTGCGCAAAATAATTTTAATAGTAAATTGTTATAACTTTGTATTGTCTGAAAATGTAATTATAAATTATATTGATTTACCGCCGTAATTATTATCTATTAATTGATATTTTTCAGTAATTTAAAATACATACATTTATGTTACTTAATATTATATATACAAGATGTCCGGTAAAGACCGTAACGAGGTCTTAAGGGTAAATTCCTGAGGAGGTATGGTTGGCATTTTCCATTATATATCCATTATATACCATACGAGCGTAAACATGAAAGTGTAAACTTTAGGCGATATGATTTGTCAATTTTAAATGCTTATAATTTAAAAACTGTTATAGCTGCGACATTTTGGTATTAGGGTTTTTGTCTTAAATGATTACAACAGTCTACCTTTAAGCTATAATTCTAAAATCTTTACCGGACAAACTGTATGTAGAATATATTTTATATATGTATAACTCATGCGTATAGCTCACATATTTTAAATCTGTGTCTCTCTAAAGTTGATCTTTTGTAGAAATAGAAGGAAAATCAGTGAGAGAGAAGAAAAAAGGAGAGAATGAAGAAGAAAAGAAGAATCAAGAATAGAGAAAGATGAGATTGGGAACTGAGAAAGAGAGAG
>NW_012130102.1:2069571-2084477 GCF_000143395.1 Atta cephalotes | reverse complement strand
AGAGAGAGAGAGAGAAATATAGAATAGAGATAGAATAGACGGAAAGAGATGAGAATAGAAGAAATAGAAAAGTGGAGATATATAATGCAGTTGAATGAAGTGAGTGAAGCAAAAAACGAACTTAAAATGCAGAGAATAGAGGACTAGAGAAGTGCATAGAAGGAAAATAAAAGAAAAATGAAGAAAGAATAGAGATAACTCGGATATATAATAATTGTCATTTCTATTTTTCTATTTGTTGGATATTTGGTGATAAAATAGATACTCTATATAAATTGGAAAAAATATGTTTTCATAAATACAAAATGTATTATACTACAAATTAAAATTATCTAAACAAATCAGACATTTTTCGGATATTTGGAATTGAAGAAATTCAAACGCACGTTACATTTGGTAAATACATATATAAGGTTTGAAAAAAAATGGATATAAGTGTAATTAAAAAGTACAAGTTTTCTATATACAAAGATCTCCGAATTTAGAGAATTTGATATCAAAGTATTTGAAGACACAAGCTATGACACGTTATAATCGGTTTATCGATGAACTTTCATTGATATAAGCGATATCCGGTTCTGTTAACGGCCTTTATATTTCCTTGATTTTATTTTACAGGAAAAGTAATAATATACGCGAATATCAGTTCTATTTTTTTTGCTGACCGTTTGTTCTCCGCGTCAGATAAAAGGATAAACGTGTTGTCCTATATCCACGTCGAACGCATTCTTATTTCTTATTATGCTCAAGTTTTAATTGTTATATTTGAACCAGTTAAACAACATGCTTCCAATCTTCGTTTCCTAAGAATTAATTTTCTTAACTTTTGTTTCCACAGTATTTGACAGTTTTTGCAAATTTATTACTTATTACTGGCTTTTGAAAATTTATGACAATTGAAAATTTAGCGTGAATTTATTATTGATTATGGAAAGGAAGAGACAAGGGAGAAGAGATGAAAATGTAGTTTTAATTTTTTCACCAAATCATGATTTATTTCAACAATCTCTCTTCTCGATGTTTTCAAGAAGAATGAGAAAGAGGAACGAAAATTGTGAGATTTTCCGATTCTATTTGAGCATATAATGTAAGAGAATTGTGGAAGCTTTAATATACTTTAAAAAGAATGTATCTATTTTATTATATCATAATAAATTTTATATTCTAATTTTTTTAAACTTTTAATCAAATAAATATATGAATTCTTTGTGACGTAACTAGTGTGATGCAACAATATATACACATTGAACTTTTGGAAATTTTAAAGATTTTTAAAGATTTGTTTGTGTTGAAACATTTTTTATATTTTATAAATATAAAGTTTAAACAATGAAAGTAAGTAAAAAAAATTTCCATTCGCAAAATTTGAAGAAATTTGTCATTAAAAATGAATAAAGTCAAAGAAACTCAAATATTTAATTACAAACAAATGAAATACGATAAGTTTGAAGCTAAACAATTGTATTTCTCCTTTCTTTCTACTAATTTCTAGGTTTCTAGATTTATTTAATATAATCAATGATAAACTTTAATCCGGCCAAATCATTATAAGTTTTCTAAAGAAATCTCGAATAAATTTTCCAAAACTGTTCAACACTGTGAAAATAAAAACCGAAAAAATTAAATCATAAATTCGAAAATTGGAAAGATGTGGTTTAATTGGTTCAAATTATAAAAAAGAAATACTATATTTTGAAGATACACTATATTTTGATTTATTTTTTATCTACTGTATTTATCGAATAATTACGATGTTCACAAAAGATCAGAGTGAGCTTTCAGTAAAGTTTAATCAGGCTTTTGAAAAAAACATTGTATTAAACTTCTCGGTTGAGGTTGGCGATGTTGCTGTGGAAATTGTGTAATCCTTTCGTTTGTTCCGGATTACGCGGCAGCCGTTTGCCAAAAAGAAAAATCGCAAAATCGGATGTATGTGAAAATGTTACATATATATGGTTTTATATATAGAATGACGAACTCGTCGTACTTTTTAAAATGTTTCCATTAATTTTTTCCATTATGCATTGTCACGAGTTTAACGTCACATTATCGCGTTGTCACGTCGCGTTTTCGCGCTTTCAAATAGAAGCTTTTATATTAAATATGATAAAAATATCTTCCAATTTGTTTGGAATTAACGCGACAGCTGGCTTCGTTAGATAAACGAAGATTTGCGTAATTTTAAACAAAGGGATATGTGTATTATCTCCAAAATGGAAAATTATTATTGATGATAAAAATATATAAGTATATATTTATACAAATCAAAGCATTTTTTAATTTTTCGAAGAACGAAGCATGGATAGAAACCTATGAATGTATATGTCATGTATAGCTTCATTATATATTTAATTATAACTATAGAATTTAAAAAATTATGAAAGATTATGTCAGAAATTAAATAACAAGAAAATTGAAATTTTATGTACATACATCAAGATTTTATTCAATTGTTTGTTATACATTTTTCACATACGTATTTTTTATCAAGCTTTTGAAAAGGTTTTGTTTATTGATATCAAGTGAAAAATTTGATTTTCTATTAAATTTGGTGCAAAGCTGATATACGTTTTTGGACCTTTATTGAGACATAGGGACGCGACGAATCGACTTCCGCCACTTCTTCCTCATCCTTTTAAAAGATTAGTAGGGCGAGAAGGAGATTTACCGTGGTGAAGGCTTCTTCTTTGCGAGAAAGTGGGCTTTGCGAGAGAAATCCATTGCTTTTATTATTTCAAACGGAGAATAATGGAGTTTCGTGCGACCAATGTCGCAAATCATCGCAAGCCGCTTGGTTATCTTCTTATTATTAAACTGCTGATATCAACTGTAATTTGCACAAAAATGAATACTCGCAGTTTTGTTGTAAAATTTTATATTTCAATATTTTATTGCTTTATTACTAAAAAAATATATTTATCAATACTTAATCTCTGTGAATATATGTTACATCACGTTTAAAGATATATTCGTTTATTCGGGCAATGAGAGTAGAAAGTCAAATATTTTTTTGACGGTATCGCGTCCATCACATAGCTAACACGATAGTGCTTATTAGATTAACAGTCACTAAATATTCTCGTGTCGAACATATTCGTCCATGAATACATTCATTCATTTTTACCTTTAGATTTAATTTAATACGTTACAATATAAATGTTATTTATTTTTAGTTTTATATTTAATCCTTTACATATTTATACATCTTAAACATTCGTAGATACGAATTTATATAACTTGAATCATAATGTACCTATAAAGTAGCTGGAATATTTATATTATAGATACGCATCCAATTAAAAAATGCTTAGTAATTAGTAAGACGTATATATGAAACGCAGTGTTGAAAAAACGAAATGAAAGACTGAACATCTGCTTTACGCTTTATTTTCACAGTAAAGGAATCTTGTTTAATGCACTTAAAGTTGTTTGCACGCTGCAATGGCCAATCCGGGGTACGGAATTAATCAGAGAATCCCGAGTTTTAACCGATTTAACATCCGCTTCGCGGCGTTGCGCGCATTCATCGTTGAAATCAGGACGGTATATAAAAGCTTTTCGTTGTACGTGTTCTCTGTAAAAAGGATACGTGCTAGGAAATTATGTGGCTTTCTGACGGCGACAATTCATTTTTCAAGCTTTCAACGGGCACTCCTTCATGTACAAGAACTCTCGGAGTTACTGCTATTTTGTTCGATTTTGCATTTTATATTTGCAGGTATATTCTTTTAACAATTTTTTAGATTTAATTTTATTTTTCATAGAATTAATTTCGTAATAGTCACATTTTAACTAAAAAATATGAATTTAAAAAATAAAAAACCTATTTGAATTTTAATGCAATTGAAGAATGGAAAAGACAACAGATAAAGCAATACTGTGAAGATGGCATAGTCAGAAGATATTAAAGAAAATTTATGAGCGTCGTATTGTCAAGTTATTGAAATTAATCTTTATCATTTAACTGTAAAATTGGCACGAAAGTGTGTTTAATTACAATATAATGAGAGTTACGATTGCTAAATGTGTCTTTGACATTTATTAGACGTCTCCATTCATGCATTTACGGAATCGCAAAATGCTTTTTCGCTTTTATCAATTCAACCGATGTTCTTATGAAAAATTTGCCTTTGCCTGAAAGTTCAACATTAAATTAAAAGAACAAATTAAAAGAACAAGAACATTAAGCGGGTAAAGAATTTATTGAGAAATACTAAATTTTTCAGGATAAGTATTGTAATTAGCAAAATTATTGATGAAGTAAAAGATTATGATTTAAGATAATGTTGAGTTGTTTTCGATTTCAATTTTAACAAGTATATATATTTTATTTTTTATACAAATATTTTAAACATTATATTAAGAAACTTTATTTTAGACCGCATATGTGAGAACACAATCAATATTAGAAATTAAAACCTTATAACGAAGTTTTTAATACTTAAAATAATTCAATTTTAAATTACTATATATACTATGTATGTATATATATATATATATATATATATATATATTATATTTGTAGTCTTTTTGAACTGCGTTTTCCAATATGTTGAATTTTCCAATATGTTGAAAAATTTATTATTTTAAATGATCCAGCTTCGACCGTTATAGGCCTTTAATTTCTACTATTGATTGTGTTCTCACATATGCGGTCTAAAATAAAGGCTCAATTGCATCAACGTTACTTTAAGCAAGGCTTAAAACTCTCTCAGTCTCTGTCTCTCTCTCTCTTTCGCTTTAAAACGAGATGAAGAGAGTTTTAAGTCTTGCTTAAGTCAAAGTAACGTTGGTTCATTTGAGCCTTAATAAGAAAGAAAGACGTTATTTCCTTACATATATCGATTATTGCGAAGAATGTTATTAAGGCCTCGATGATCTAAAATCCTCTTATTAGGACGTTCGTACGGAATATAGAGAAATCCGGGTTCGACTCTCGGCCGAGGTAATATTTTTCGCAATGAATTTATTAACAGTTTTTCAGCACATTAACATCTTTTCATATAATATTCGATTGAGCATAAAATTATTAAAATTGCTTGTCAATTTAATTTGCGATTACTAGAGTAGTTTAATTGCCGTTATAGTCCGGAAAAATAATTTAAATTATTTTAAGCCTTAATAGATTGTTTTAACCATTATAGACTTTTAATTTTTAATATTGATTGTGTTTACAAATATTTTAGTTGTACTTATTAAATTTTAAAATTTAATATAATCTTCAAATCTTCTAAATTCTATTTAAATTCTTTTTTTTGCGAGGTAGCATAATAATCCGTATGTAAATTTGTCGGTTCATCGTCATGTGCATGTCGATGAATCAATTATCATGATATTTGAAGAGCGAGCTTTTTGTCCTGTCGGGGCAACGATGGCATGGTATTGGTTTGATAAACCTGGCAAATCGAGAGCGAGCGCATCTTGCGACCGATGAAAACCACGCAATTTCCAATGGCGGCCTCTGCTCCAAAAATTAATGGCCCGATCGGGCCTGTCCGCGACTACAAGAGAGGTTAACGTCGGGGTTGAGTTCCCAATTTCCTGCTATCCTTTTTTTTTATTTTCCTACCTCCTTTCTGTCCCGTTGCACCGCCGTCGCCGTCGATCGACGAAGCGTTTCGCGTCGATGCCATCAAATGCCATAAAATGAAATGTCCGACGATGAAAGCGAATGATGGCGATGGAGTGAGGCGAAAACGAACGAGCGAGAATGAACAGTCGGGCCAATCGCGATGCACCATCGTTAGATCTGCGTTTGACGCGAGCGTTAAGTGTACAGCATCGTATTGTCGTGTTTAGCAAAGGTAACTGTTGTTCAATAGTTGAACAATTCACTTCTAAATATAGTATTTCCATTCATTCTTGATTCTAGAGATATCTAGGATTATCTAGGATACTATATCTCTCTTTCTCTCTCACACTTATACTCACAATTTGAGTTTATTATTATTAGAAAGCAATGTGCAATTAATTTCTTTCGAAAAGGGAAAGAGTTTTTATCATGAAAAATATTCTTTTACCAAGTTTGACGCAAACATTTTGTTATGCAAGTTTATTAAAAATTAATTTAGAAGAGTCTTTGTCTTTTTTCTTAAATTTAATACAATTTATGGACGTAACATTTTATTTAAGGTTTTTTTTACTTTTTTAATTTAGGATTGAGAGAAAGATTCAATAATTGTGAAAAACTTAAAAATTTCCTTAAAGCAACTTTTAAAGCATTAATATTTTATTTTCTAGTAAAATGCAATTAAAAATAAAGAAACTTTAGTAAATTTAATAAATATCAATTAAAATGAAGAATATCAAAATTTTTTTTAAAAGAAAAGTGATGTATGTATAATATATATATATATCAAGCATATAAAAATTTATATATATTTATATGCTTGAAAAGACCGAAGATTCAAAATATTAATAAATTATATCTTATTTTGTGTCATTCTCTTTTACGTAAATCTAATTTTTGCTCTTGCTTTCTTAGTTTATTATTGCCAGCATGATCCACATCTAAGAATCCCTGTTGTCATCAAGGAAATTTCTCCGCGAATAGTGTCAGGTCGTTGCGATATTAAACGACACCGCGGAGTCGCGTTAGAGAATCGTGTAATATTCCGTAGACGCGTTGCTATTGTTCTAACCGTAGTAAGGTTGCTCCGGAGAAAATAATATTAGCTGAAAGCTTCCTTCAAAATGTTTGCTGAAAGGAGCACGACAGATCTATCAACGACAGATTTTGACAAATATTATCGCGCATTCGTCTAAACACTACTGTGAATTGGAAATGTCTTCATGAATTATATACAATGGAAAATCGTGAGATATGGCGTTCATTTTCTATAACAGATCTTAAAAAAAGTCTTTTTTGTTTTCCAGAAAATAAATTTGAATATATTGAATATTAAAATGCAATTTTGGTGTAATAATCGATTACAGAGGAATAAAAGTATGTGGAAGGATGTGTGACTACAGAAGATTAAAAAAAATATAACATCAAAAGTATGACGAAATGTTGCGCGAGCCAATGAAAAGATGAGTCTGCTTAAAAGCAATTTAGTGTTGTATAGATAAACCAACGTAACTCAACATGCTTACAATAACGCTATTAATTTTAGTTGTTAAAGTTATACGAGCCATGAAACTCAAGGAAAGTAAATATTTGACTGGTAGCACTTGATGTTGGCGCCCGCACCGCGTATCAAGTGGCACGCACTAATTGGCGCCACGCGTACTACTAATATACATAAAGTTAATATTTATCAAGCAAGAGTCCATATTGCGTTCGTCGAAGATACTACTTTGCGTAATAAATTTTGTTTGCAGTTTTAATCGAACAAGCTACTTAATTTTTTTTTATAAAAACGTTTTGTGATTTCTCTTTTTATTTGAAAAAAGATAATTTGTTTTTTTTTTTATATAAAATGATTTATTGAAATCATGTAAAGAATTTAGTAACTGAATATAAAATATAATATCTATAATATAATACTAAAAACCTATGGGTGGAAGAATTTTCATTTTTATAGATCGGTTAGTGAAATTGATTTATAAAAATCTTCTATAGAAACAAATTATTGCTTTTAAATAAGTCTATAATGGAAAATTTACGAGTCATTCTCTTAATAAATTATGTAACTTAAGGATCTTGCATCTGCACCGATAATTTGCGAATTAAAATATTTTCCCAGTAATAATTCCTAAAGATCCTTATAATATCTACGAGTAGTCTTTTTTCAAAGTTGTTCTTCCTTTTGAAATGATTTTTCGACAATCCTTAACGAAAATCCATTTCATCAGAATCTTATTTCAAATGTAATATCGTTGACTATGTCCTAGCTAGTATTTCAATCGGGCTGATAGATACTGTAACGGCAGAACCTGCCGATATAATCCTCTTATAAGCGTGAACTCAGTACTTAGTCGATTACAAAGATGGTAGACGGTATACGGAGAGATGTTATCAAAGAATACAGGTCTGCGAAGCGATCGATTACATCGTTCGGCAGGCTAGATTATGTGATGTTCTTGCACACCATTGGTCACCTGGGCCTTTCACGAAGACATCAGCTACTGGGTGCAAATCTTATTTGAATTGGAGATGGCAAGTTTACCCCTCGGGTCGACTGACGTCGGAGAGTATAGGCAGCTTAAGAGGGAGTCCGTAAGTAGCTTAAGGAGGCTTGCGGAAGGTGAGGACGAGGTTATACGGTGGTTTCGTCCATTGCTCTTGGCTCTCTATTTTGATATCAGCCCTCAAAGACTCATGACCACGGTATTTGTGAATATTTTATAAAGCTTTTCTGGCCAAAAGCTGCCAAAAGAATATATCTCTTTTTCTCTTCGTCATAGGTTTTTCTTCTTTTAAAATATTCTTTCATCTTTTCAACTCTGCATATTCGCTGTAATATTTTCCTCTATTTTATATGATTTTTGAGGCAAAGTGGAAAAGAAATATTTATTTGTACACTTTTAGTAATAGTCTATTCTTTGTTTCTCAAACTAAAGACATTTTTTTTAATTTATCGCTCCTCCCTCCATTGGTTTTCAATTTGAACTTTCTGATTCTTTGTCTTATACTAATACGATTTTTTTCATTACACGGATACTCAGTTTCACAGATTTTTCGAGATTCTTATTTAAGATTGTGAACTAGAATAGTGAAAGTTCTTCATCAAGTGAAACAAGTTGCAACACTTTCCCTGGACCCCGTTATCTCGATTGCCGACCGTGTTAAAAACAAGGGCGGAACAATGTAGGAATCTCGGGTGTATAAAATTGAAATATGGATCCGTACGGACGTGGATATTCGTGTAATCGTATCCGTTGTTCGCCCCTGCCAACCCCGCGATCTTTGGACCTTCAGATAGTAGTGATGGGGGAATGGAAGTACTTATTGAAAAGTTGGCGATTTACGAGCGAACTTCTCGGCTGCATTAGAACGCGTATAGCGATAAATCGAACCTACACCGAACGCGCCAGCGGATGTACACGAGCTGTACAAGAATAAGGTGCATCCTGTTTTGGAGAAAAAGAGAGGCGATAAACGCACGTGCGATAGTAGAGTGGAATTATTGGAAGCCTAAGGCGATCGATCCTCGCAACCTATAGATTTTAGATCTACATTCAGATTACAATTTTTTAACTTAAGTTTGCTGGCTCTTCCAATTGAAATCTATGATGTTCAGCTTTCTGTCACAGACTCTGAAATTTTTGAGTTGTAAATCTTAAATAAAATTGCATTTTTTTATTTTTCTTAATTGTCAATTAAATGATTACTGTAATATATTAATGTCTCAAATTAAGATGTACATATGTACGTAGAGAAAAAAATAACTATGGGTTAGGAACAGAAAACAAATTTTATAATAAGAAGTTAGTATTTATGCTATTGAGAAATAAACAGAACACATTAAGAATGTTTAGATAATATAATAAATAGCGTAACTATATAAAGCGGAAATTGAAATAATTAAAGCAATAAGAAATGGAAAAAAGGAGATGATTGCTCCGATTAACTTTTCTATTCTCGCTCATGAAACATACTTTTCATGGAAATGCTATTATAAATGTATAATTGTGCAATCGAATGTATATAAATAAAGTAAAATTAAAATAAAATCAAATATGATCAAAATAAAATTTAAAATGTTTAATATTGCATTCGTCTCGTATATGTAAATGTATTATATGAAGTTTTCACGTTTTAAATTAAACTTCTACATGAAACTTTTAAATATTGATTTTCTTTCTTAAAACTCGATAAATTCTCTATTTCATAAATCCTCTCATTTTTAGCTTTCGTAAAACGTGTAATAAATGTACTTACAAAATTTCACACATAAATCTTACAACGCTATACATTGTTTATGGCGTGCTTTTATTTCAAGGTGTACTTTTGACACTGTACATCGCACTTTCAGCTAGTACACGACGGCACCATAGGTGTATTTACAAGTTTCTGACGAGAATTGAAGCGAAATAAGAGGGGTCGTGTTTGCTTTGCCGAGTTGGCTCATTGTACCCGAAACGACTTCAGAAGGAACTCTATCCGATTCACAAACATTTCTTTCCTTCAATAGAGAATCTTTGAAAGCGGAAAATATAAAGTGGAAGTAGAAATAAGAGGATTTATCAAATTTTAAGAAAAGAAACCAATGTTTAAAGATTTCATGTAAGTTTAATGAATCTAAAATTTAAAGATTTTTAAAAATTTTTATATTCTGTTTGTATACAAAGAATATAATATTTAAATACAATGTGTAAATATAATATTTAAATATAATATTTAAATATTACAATATATAAAATATTTATGAATATTTGTTAAATTTTATTCTGATCGTATTTGATTTTATTTTAACTTTATATGCATTCAATTACAAATTTATGACATTTACATGAACAAAAGTATATTTCACGAACATAAAGAGAGAGAAATTATCAGAGCAATTATAGTTGTATTATCTGTTACATTGTGTTTATATGATTGAATACCTTTGATCATACAGTGTTTTGTTTATTTGTCAAAAAAACAACATACTAACTTGATATTTTTAAAATTTCTTTTATTGCTTCTATCTCACAGTTCTTCTTTTGCTGCGTATACTTTCTTGATTCGAGACGTTCAAGATGATGGAAAATACCGACGGTGGTGCTTGTCGCAGAATCGATATCGAATTCCGCGCACAAGGACGCGTAAGCACCTTCGGACTATTTCACCTAGCATTTTCGCTGGCGTTTTCAAATTTCCCGCCGGACCAATGGTGATGGCGGTAGCTGGGTAATAGCCACCACATCGTCTTTCGAGATCACAAGGATTGCGCGACGAGTAGATATAGGGTCGGTACTAGATTTCTCGTCACCGAGTTTACTGGCCATCATTTCGTCTGACTTTAAACTGAGAAGGATGATAAATCGGTAAACTGCTGCTGAATTTAAATTCGTCGAGGGAATTAAATGTCTTCGCGCGAATTATAAACGTTAACTTTATTATTGTCTCATCAGTTTCGCTGTTATCTCCAGATTTCAATTATAGAATTGGTGGTAAATCTCTTAACTTTATAATCAATTTAATGAAAAAACTTGGGAAACATAGGTTTGAACTGCATTAGAGGGTTGCATATTTCATTTGCTATAACATTAATTCCGAATCGATTTGTTTAAAAAAAATTCAATTTCTATACGTAAGTTATACGTAAGTTAATTAATATCTTGAATTAATATAATTTTGAAATTAATTTTAATATTAAACTTATCCAATTAAAAAATTGGTTTTAGATGAATGGATCTTTACATTCTATGAATTAAGATGATAACATTTTACAAATTATTTCGAGTGTCACACATATGTGAATTTCTTGCAAATATTTGTATAAGAGTATATAAAAATGACGACTTGGATCGTCGATGAAATTATCGATTCACATTTGCGGTTATAAGTTAACTCTTTTATCTGCTCTTCATGTTTAGTTCACGTGGGACTTTTAAATAAACGAAGTGCCAACGAGGCAAAAGCAGCATCAAAGGATGAATCTGCGGCGCGGAAACCCGATGGCATCGTTGAACACGGCTTATTAACTTGCGACAGGATTCGAATTCAAATATCATCGAACCAATTCTGAGTGAGGTAATTGAATGAAATCCAATGGACTGGAAAATGGAGTTTTATGAAACGAAAATATCGGCTCTTTTATGGACGTGTTGTAATTAAAATATTGTTGTTGAAAAGGTACCCAACTTGGTACCTTTATGTATAGTTGTATTGTGATTCAATGTAGATTTTACGGAAGCGCATCATTTAATATATCGCGTAAACATTCTTATTTTCTAACAATTAAAATATATTCAATATATGAAGACTTTATTAGAAAGCATCCTGTGAAAAACATTGATTAGAGGTAATACATTGAAGGATATCTCAAAAAATTTCTGAATAAATTTTACAATAATCTGATATGCAGGATGTTAAAAAGATCATTCATTTATATGGTAGATAATACACATCCTATTGAGTAAAAAAGTCTTAATAAACATCGATGAAAAACTCAACCGTTTCTCAGATATAAACAATTTTGTATGTTAGTATAAAATATATCATAACTGACTTATTGACTTCTACATGTCATATGTCATTTTCTTTGTTTTCGTTTCACAATCCTTAAAAAAAATCACCTTTTTTTAAATTAACTATTTTAATATTTTAAAAATTATAATAAATCCGTAATAATTCATTAAAAGTGACATAATTCGAATCGCCAATAATTTATATTTATCTTAATCAATTATGTTTATATGAATCGTTTTTCTTACACAGAATATGATTTCTCTAAAACAAGAGAATAACACGCCTTTTAAAAATGTTGCTCACGTTTCCTTCTCTGATTTTTGTGTCTATTATATTTTCAAAGCGCAGCTTCACTTTTTTCACATTGGTTACACAGTATGACGAAGCAAAAAGCCTAGCTCATCACTCGTTGACCCGCTATTGTATGCATCCATACTTGAATACACTAGTGTGGCCCGGCCTGTCCGGTGTTGAGATGGCACGCCGTTACGGACGGGAGTTTGAAGTGCACGCGAGCAACGTCGGTGCACAACTTGAAATTGAGTTGTCATCCACTCGCGAAGTTGTACGGTGCCTTTATAATGTTCCCAGCGACTGTAACGCGGAAACTATTAGGTCCAGGGCTGGGTAGTCCTGTCAAGACGAGGAAATTAACCCTTCCACTGATGCTGCGGCTTGAGCGAAATCGCTCTTTCCGCTCAGAGTTTGTTAGGACGCCAGACTTCTCTTTCTTTTCGTATATTTTATATCTCGATGATGCATTCCTCTAAAAAGATATCTAGATAATGATAATGAAGCTGTATTCCTATTATTATTCAAATAAACAGATCGGTTTATTCAATTATTGAAACATGTTTTTTTCGAAAAACAGTCCAGCTTCTTTCAAAACAACATTGCTAGCATTCGCTAACGAGAAGTATTTTTCGTGTTTAACGTGGAGCTATCTTGCCGACAGTTCTTTGCAGACTCTTTTTCACCCTGTTCTCCCACTACCTACTGCCGATCCGATCCCTCAGGGCTGGTAACGTTCGTTATCGCTTAAAAGTGTAGAAGAAGAACGAGCGTGGAAGTGGATACTTTATATAAGAGACGGCGAACGTTTGTTATCGTTGCGCTGGTTTCTTTGCTATCCTGTGGGGATTGGGACAACCGAATGCGTGGTGTTGTATTTGGGCAAGTTTTTGCATGTTCCGTGCGTCTATTTAGTGACGCAAGAAAAAATTTAATTATCTGTTTTACTTGCTGGAATCGAATTTCATCCCTCTGAGCAGATATTATATAAGCTTTTAAGAAAAATAATAAATCTCGTTTTCCATTATCTGTTATTCCAATGTTGCATAATTTCCTTAAGCTTTATCGCAAGCTGTTCGACGAACTAGTACTAGATATTGATGCAAGATAATTGTTTATTATCCAGAGGAAACATTATTTGAAGAAGATTTATTTAAAGAGGATTATAGGATTATAGCACCTTTGCGTTACGGAAATAGATACTTCCAATAAAACGTTGAGGATTAAAAATATTATTTAAAAACTTTTTATAAATTTTAGTGATTTTGTGAGAAAATGACGCATAGAAAGTTGCACAAAAGTAATTTTATTAAAAATTATAATAATATAAATAATTTTAAAAATCATAGAATTATGTTTTACCTTGTTTTACCTTGTTTTACCTCAATATCTCAATATCTCACAAATATCAATAATCTTTTTTTTGTCTTAAAAATATTTATTATAGTTGAACTTCAAAAAAATTTTTTAAAAGAGTATTTTTTAATAAGTTTTAAATTAATGAAATTATAATTTTTCGGAAAATATATATATATATTGATTGTTTGTTGCTATTTCCAAAGAAAAAATTTTATATTTATATTATGTAGAAGTTCGATCGATGAAGTTACCGTTTACCAAGAGATTGTCGTTGGAACGTTTCAAAAATTTTGTTAGGTTTTCGTCAAATCATAGCAAAACAAAAAAACATTTTTTAAAATTATTTATAACTTTTGATAAAATTATTTTTTTGCAACTTTTTTATGCGTCATTTTTCTCGCGAAATTTTCAAAGATTACGTTTATAAAAAGTTGTTTTAGTAGCTTTAATGTTTAATTATATATTTTTCTGGAATATAATTCTATCTTTTTTCGTACACAAAAATTTCAAGTTCTTCTCTCAAGAAAGAAATTATAAAATTCACACAAAAGTATTATTACTAAAATCTACTTTGACCGAATACGGGTTTTTTTGCTTATTTGTATTTAAGAAAGAATTTTTCTAAAAAAATTAACAATAAACATATGAAAATAACAAATTTTATGAATTTTTCTCTCGTAATTTCTTTCTATCTGAAAATTGCTGATGCCATATTTTGTCAACATAGCGCGATCTACTTCTTCTTTCTCATCGTAATCCTCTCCCTTTACGTAGAAAATGGAAAAGATGATGGAGAAACAAGAGTAATGGGATAAAAAAGGTGTCACGCCGTCGACTTCGTGTCTTGTTAAAATTTTTTCAACGTTAAATTTTTCTTCTAGTTAGGATCTTTAATATCGATAGACAGATACGTTCAAAAACAACGGTGACGAAATGCAAGTACCGTCTTCTTCTTTCCTAAGTTTCTGTTCTTTGTTCATTTGCCATTGAGAATAAAAAATGTGTTTTCATTTAGCGCGATTTCCTTATTCAGTTGACTTTCGAGTTTGAAAACTTTGCAGCTGTGATGTCGCCAACAAAGATAAAGAAAAGAATATATATGTATATCGGGTCATTGCGATATAACGTGGAAGCGAGTGAAACCTCCACTCCTTTCTGTTTATTACCCTCTTCTCTTTCTCTCTCTCTCTCT
>NW_012130102.1:2066704-2067660 GCF_000143395.1 Atta cephalotes | reverse complement strand
TTTGTCTCTCTCTCTCTCTCTCTCTCTCTCTCTCTCTCTCTCTGTTCGCTTCTCGACCTTTTCTAATATTAATTTAATTTTCTTTCGTATCAACTATCATTTCCATTTTGCTAGAAGAGAAAGGAAATTATGTCTCCCGTGTTAATTCGTACATGGTATCAATATGAATGTAATCTGTACTCTGAAATCTGAAAGATATAATGTACAAAGATCAAGTAAATATAAAAAATCGTTTTCTTTTTAATAGTATCGAATCTATATGTAAATATTTCTTTTTAAATTTAACTTTTGTTTGACCATTTAATATAATAGTTATTAATAGTTATAATAAAATTACATACATACAATAGATACTGTTAGAAATCACAATATCTAATATATGTAGTTTGTAGCTTTGAAATATTTTTAGTCTCAATGTACGCCTTTTATTTTATGTTGTGTATCTTTTATAGTGTAAAGTTCAAATGCTCCATATAGATCGAGATAGAATTGGAAGATACAGAGAGTGGGATATTTAAGAGATAGACGCGTGCAGAGAAGGGAAGTAATTTGGAAGAAGGAGGTGAGATTCTGCGAAAATAAAGGGAGACAAGGCACGAGACTATAAACGTTTTATCTCGCTCGATGGGACGCTATGGCACGCCATTGGGGTGGCTGGTTCGTGCCTTCGTGTTTCAGTGTGGAAAACACAATTACCGAGTTACTCCTTTTCTCACTGGCGCTTGCCTTCCTGCTTCCACTTATCTACTCGCCCACCCGTCGCGTAAAAGCTGTCGATGAGTCTTTAAGATGCTGACCTCCAGCATTCGCTACAGTGTATCCGCTTCTGTGAGTGAGAGTACAAGGATGAGGGTGAGAACAAATGGACCACCCGGAAACTTATCCCTCTTTTGTGATGCGGCACGGAGCAAGATGTAATCCTGGTTTCCCTGTGAATTTCTCTCTCTCTCTCTCTC
>NW_012130102.1:2063756-2066684 GCF_000143395.1 Atta cephalotes | reverse complement strand
ATGTCCGACTAAAGATAAGTAAAAGAATATATATGTATATCGGTCATTGCGATATAACGTAGAGCGAGTGAACCTACCTACTCCTTCTGTTTATTACCTCTTCTCTTCTCTCTCTCTCTCTCTCTCTCTCTCTCTCTCTTTCTCTTATTGCTAGAAAAGGGCGAAGAGCACGCTCGTGTGCCATTAAAGTCGGTCTGGAATATTATAGCTAGTACACGAGTGCCCGTTATGGAAGGATTTGCATTCAACTTCGATAACGATCGGTGCAAGTTGTATTAACGTGGAGTGGCGTGTATATACATCTAGTGGCACTCTGTATTTTGGATTTACTATATAGAATTTTACAATCAGGCTTTTTAGTTTATTACTACAATATGTATATGAGAATTACCTAGTCTCAAATATGAAGCTTTAACGTTCGTTAGGCAGAGCTGAAAAGTTTGAAATGGCCTCAATCTAAATCTACTTATATGTAGTGATTTATGCCCATTAAAATGTTTGAATAATGGAGAAATTTATTATACTTTATAATTTCTCTGTTGGAATCTTTATTTTACATTATTATTAGCATTCATTTTATCGAATGTATTTCTCTTTAACATAAGAATATTCCTTATTTATGAAAATCTTATGATCTAATTCTTCATTACTTTTTTTTTAACATTCATGTTTAAGAATACGTCGTTATCTTCTCACAAATCGTGTCAACAGTGCAATTTGACGACGTCCGAAACCTGCGGCTGAATTCAATGCATTATTCCTCCTGAATTCTGCAGGAGCGGATAATGTTGGGAAGTGAACAGAATCTCCAAACCCATTTCGCAATGCTCGTTCTCAGGAGATCGGAGTTTATCCGTCCATAGAAAACTTGCCTCAGTGAGTGCTTCGCCGCTGAAGTCGAATGTTGTCCGAACTTCAGCATCGACATAGAAATCACGATTTCACTTGTTTTCATAAGTTAATTCTTGTTTACATGAGGCTGCAGTTAGCGGAGTAAGTTAAATACAAAAAATCTTTGCTAGATTTCTTTTTATAAATAAGACATGAACAGTTTATGTAGTATAATATATTAGTCAACATTTGGACCATATATACCTAGATTACCTAGTATATTAGTTGTTCATTTTTTATAGTTAGAATAATTCAATCTTTTTGATAGAAATTATGGAAAGTATGGAAAGAACGATTTTGCTGAAATATCGAAAAATTTAGCTAGACACGGATCGAAAATAATTTTGTTAAATCATCAAAATAATTATGGAGGAAACTCAAGCATAATAAACAATGCAAAAAATTTTCATATTCTTGCAATCAGCTTGAGCATTCTTCATTGATAATTATTTGATAGTTTAAATGATTTTCAAATTTATATGTATCTAAATTTTTAAATACTTCAGCAAAATGATTCTTTCCGTACAATACAATAAAATATATAGCTAAAATCGCCTAATATGTGATATCTTTTTTTAAAGACTTGTAATTTATTTAATTTGCAACCTTAATTCCTATTTTCGTATCAATTTTGTGGGAAATATATTCAAGATTTATTACCAAAAGTTAGCGACCAATAATAGCTATACTTTGTTGTACATGAAATTTTTTTATCGAAAGTGCCGATTTTGCTCATTCAAAAAAATTGCTAATATGAGATACAAGGGTTTTCTTGTATGAGATAATATCTCATAACAAATTAAGGAATAAACTAAGGAAAAAATAAAGATAAGTTTTTTATACACGCTTTTATTATATTACACGTAGGAACAAAGAATTTGAATGTTATACATAATAATTATATAATTTTTCGATGTGTGTGTATGAGTGATATGTGTGTGAGTAATCTTAACAATAGAATCATCATTTTTAATATTTTGTTCAATAGTATTTTTGGGATATTGAATTGTTTATGCTTTCATATTATCTAGAAATACCTAAGTATCTCAAGTATTACGACTTCCATACTTTGCGGTTTCATGATCACCAAATCTAATCTTTACAGTTAAACAAATCATTATATCACGTGTTTTCCTATTAATACGATTTTACTCCATCTTACTTTACTGCATGCAGACTTTATTTACAAATATTTATTTATTATATAATAAAACAAGGTTTGAAGACTAACATCAATAAAATTCGACAACATCCAATTTCAAGAATCTTTTTTCACAACTACATGCCTGATTTAATAATGAGTTTTCTACTAAATATGTTTCACTTTATGAGTAATAAGTTCATAATAAAATCAACCATATGCTTATTAGTTTAGTAAAAATCCCACTCATCTCATATTGGGAACCTATCCCATAATAGGTGATCTTACCCTACTTTCTTTTCTAAAGTTATTGGATATTCTGGGATATACTTAACACACAGTGAAATACTAAGCGTTTAAATATCGATTACAATTACCTAAAAAAATATTGTATTGAATACTCTACTGATGGTACTGGATTTATCTCTTTTTACAGATTTTTTTGTAAATCGGTCTTCATGTTGCGTTTGCTTTTCTGTGGGACGCACTCATGCCAGCAAAATATTTTTCTATGAATACCGAATGTAGCGGTGAATTCGATCTTCCCGCGTTGACGTACATGTCAAATGTCGCCGCGATCCGAACTTCGCCTATCATCTGTTCTCCTATCAGTTTTGTGAATCTCTAATTTCATCTGAATTTAAAGTGGTGAAGACGGGTGACGAATTAAAATCGCATACTTGGTTACTTAATTTCTTCAATCGTTACTCATTTCTCGGTATTTGCTCGGTGGATTTCCGATCGATACAAATGATACGAGACGGTATGAATTATCATATAAATGGCTGATTCACAATTCAGACCGATAACGAGCGTAAACGGGGTAGCGCTTTTTCTGTTTTACTTTTGCTCTCTCTCTCTCTCTCTCTCTCTCTCTCTCTCTCTCTCTCTCTCTC
>NW_012130102.1:2050632-2062496 GCF_000143395.1 Atta cephalotes | reverse complement strand
GTTCCGTTCGTAGTATTCTCTCTCTCTCTCTCCTCCTCTCTCTCTCTCTCTCTCTCTCTCTCTCTCTCTCTCTCCGTGAAATTCGTTGAGAACACACACAAGATTCTGAATAAAATCCTATAGGATAGACTCGTTGGCACAAGAGGCAAGTTGTGTTCCGAATTTATGTATTTATGTATTTATGACGAAAGAAACAATGAAAAGTTACCACAAAATATCTCTTTTATGTAACATAAATATTTTTTCAAGTTTCATCAAGTTTAAATCAAACAAGTATTACAATAAAAAAAGAGAAAATCTTTAATCATAGTAATTAGTTGTTTTAAAAGTATAATGTCAAAATTTTAAATATTGATATGAGTCCCGATCTCCTCTATTATAAATAATTGGAATTATATCAGTTATAGATAATTGTCTGGAATTATATCAGTTATAGATAATCTTTCACTCAGTCTTTGTAAAAATGTGTGCATGGAAAATATACGAGACGTTATTTAATTACACAAAACCATTTTACCAACCATTTGATTTTTATTAAAATATTTGCTTCTTATCATGTATACGTTTTAAGAGGTTTCGAAAAATGTTTTACGAAACATGATTGGAATCTCATGAGTATGGCAGAGCGTAAATGGAGCTATTGGACAACATAAACTTTAATATGTGTCAAAGAGAATTGCAGCTTTATGGGAAATAACTTCCTATCAGTGCTGTCCTCTAATATGACACATAAAGCAATATAACAGTTTCTATAAAAGGTAGAACAAAATATTGCAATCCATAGTCGATAGCGATGCAGTGCTATTTTAAAAATTACTTTATGCCAGTTTATTTAAAGAGAAAAGGAAACACCATTAATACTTTCTCTTTATACAAAAATTTTGGTATCGTGTATCGTATGTACATACATACGATATAAATATAATACAATCACTATGCGAACAAACTTTGTTTCTTTCCTTTTAATTGCTATCAATTTATTTCGTTCAATGAATTTGAACATAATAATTGCACATTTGCAAATATACATTTGGAAAATGTGCTATTTTATATTTTGAAAAGACCTTATAATACAAGCATGGTCTATTCAGAGTAACGAATAGTTGAAGCGCCATGCTCTGAAAGGTCTGACGCTTAATAATCGTTGAAGTTTGCGGCGCGCTGTAAGACACGCCCCATTGTTACGCGAGTTCCATGCCTATACATGAGCAACGTGGCTGAACACGCGGCAAACGGTATTTGCATACGTTCGTTTCGTTAAATTTAGAAGTAATGATCCGGCCATAAAAGGAATTCAAATAATGAAGCATATGAATATAAAGTTTGACACAATATGGTTATGATTCGTTATTATCTCTCAGAGTTTTTTGCAGGCGTGAACGAGCTTTTTTCATGAATAATTTCAACGACAATTGTCAAGCAAAAGAGATTTTTTGATGAATAAATTAAGAAGATTTGTGGAATAATGTTCTTATTTATATATATTGTATTCTTTATGACAAACTATTAAGATATCAATATTCCAACGAAATTGTTTACAAAAAAATTATTTTCTTCATTTTTTTATAGAAATTTTTATTTATCATAAAAATATCATATTTATATGAAAATTGAACCGAGAACTTTTATGTATCGTAACATGTATCATTTTTATATATATCAAAGTATTCTTATACTCTGTTGAAGAATGCTTTTTCTTCCGACGCGATTCTTTGAGAAATATTGCACGTTTGTACGGCGCGAAGTACATTTTCATCGAATTTCGCCGCGAGGACTTGCACAGACAGTTTTTCTCTGGCGCGTATTTCCACGTCGTCTCATGTATTTAGCGAACGTGTGTCGGAAAAGAACAATACGCCTTGAAAATGAAGTCAGATCTCTAACAATCAAATCACGTATGTCTATCGATAATTAGGAATCGGAAAGGGAGATGAGGGATTTAGTAAGTCCTTTTTTTAGAAGTACCTTAAGATTGAAGAATATTGATTGCTTTAAAACTTTAGTTTAATCATTTTTTAGAAAAAGATCTACGCATTTCTTTCTTGCGATTGCGAAGCAATCCGATTTTAAACGATTGAAAAGAATTTAAATAAAACAACAAATACATACAATATCTATTTTCTCAAAATATTTAGCAAAAATATTTTCGTTTGTTTTCTCTTTATTTTTATGACTTCAACTAACAATAATAAAGATAAATAACTATTATTAGATATATATATTTATGAATAGTTATCTATTTTTTTACTTTCTTTTTTATACATATTATTTATATTTTAAACTTATCGTTTTCTCCTTTATTTTCTATGAAAATTGGAAGTTTATAATTTGTGTAAGAAGATATGTAATTTAATTTGACTATTTTTTGTCATAAAGAGTTAAAGTTTTGATGATTTATTATCAAATCTTTTTATTTCGTGTTATCACATGTTCACTAGTAGCAGTGATGTTTTTGATAATTGAAAAACTGTAAAAAGAAGAAGAAGAGAAAAGTTATCTTTCTCTCTGAATAGGAACTCGGTGTCGAATAGGAACAGGTTTAGATATCCAGAGAAGGCCGGTCGTAATGTCGTCCTATTGTCCTGTGCGGCATCGCGAATCCGAAACCTTGTTAACTCTCCGGAAACTGTTAACAGCGGCACGTTCGACAGCCGTAGTCTACTCTACCATTCGCCTTCCGACCAATCCGACCCAAATCACGGATGCCATGAACCAACGTTACTTCGTACAAATGGCTCAGTGGCGGCTCGTACATACAAACGAAGATCCGCCCGACCGAATAAATCGCACACCGCAGTATCACGAAGAGAACTCAGCACTTCAAATTGGACCATCAGCGCAAAAATGAATTGTGAGATCGATGGAAAATATTGAATCGGTCACAACGAGTGTAGTTTTAGTTTGATTTAAAAACATTGAATACAACTGTCCATAATTTTATTTCGTTGCTCGTGCACACAATAAATAATCGATGCATATATAATTTCTTCTTGTTTTACCTTTATATATATTTGTTTAAGTACCTATATTTTGAGAAAATATTGTATTTTATATTGGAGAACCGATTATGTATTTTGAAATGAGATGAAGATGATAAAAGTATTGTATAAGCAAATTCTGGAATATTTGTGTGACCAATTTTATTGGTCAACACCCAGTGAATTTGCTCATTTTCGTGATTTTCATCTTGTTTCGAGATACGTAATTGATCTCTAGAATAGAAATCCTTTTAAATATAATATATCAGCATTTCCATAAGACTCCATTGATTAGGTTCCATTGATATTTTCAATTTTTTGCTTAGTTTGATCAGATGAAGAATATTTCGTTTAAAGAATCTTGTCCAAACATGTCACGTGTGAAGCAATCTAGTGTACATGTATAGTGTGAATCAAGTGTAATGATGCTCGGAGCGGAGAATCTCGCGATTGGGAATGCTTCATATCAGCTTCTGGCGGACAATTGAATCTCAGCAGTAGGCCAATCGGCAATCTGATCGAATCGTAATATTGTATTGAAGTGTATACACGGTATACATCCTGTACAACATCGGAAAGGACAGAATCAAAGGGGTGGCGCGAAGATGTATTATTATAGATATAGATAGCGATAGAATAGGATGGACGTTGAGTGTGACTAGATTTCAATCTGTCTCCACTACATATGTATATGTTTACAACCTGATTTAACCTTTTAGCACTCAATATATATTTTAAGCCTATTATAAATTTCAACACGAGCTTGTCGCAATATTGTCTTCCACTATTTCTTCTTTTTTGCTTCTTTGAAAATGTAATACTGCGCTCATTTCCTCCATTATTTTTAGTTTTTTAAAAATATTTTACTCAATTTTCATAAAAAATGTTATTATTAAAATGTAAGTATTTCGATGTTTGGGCTAATTTACATTTAGAGAAAAAAACTACTATTTATGTATATAATCTTATGTTTATTATATTGTAGTTTTGATTAAAAATAATATTTAAAATATCATTTGCCATTTAATGTTTAAGTTAATAAGGAATGAATAATTGATTTTAATTTTTTTAATTAAATTAGTTCTATAAAGTGATATTTTGTCAGTGTCGTTCTTTTACGTTGAAATCTGCGAACTACCGGCTGTACCAATTCGCTGCAGGATTTTCGACTTTTGAGAGAGAGTTAGGGTGAGAAAGGGTGGACTCAGCAGGGATAATGTTTTAAGCCCTTACGAACGTTGTTGAAAATGCTCGTTACTGAATTCACTCTTTACGCATATAAAGACTAAATGCTTATATACGAGGTGTTATGGCTCATCTCGTTCGCTTGCCGCAATATTCATTTTCTCCATCATTAAATCTCTCTTGTTCGGTTTTTACACATTATCGGTAGCGAAATCCGTGCCAATTATTTTTTTTACAATATGTGAATTTTATGACATTTAAGTGCATTTACTTCTTTATGCTATGTTGATTTTTTAAATTATAAATTATTTATTTTATTGTTAGATGTTTAATGTTTTGTATAATTACAATCCTAAATAATTTATATTGAATATTCTATGTTATAAAAACGTTTTATCTCTTTTATGTACGTAAAAAATATTTAAAAATTTTGAGATACCAGCGGAAATTACAAAAATAAAACATATAACGATGGCAGTGGCTAAAGCGGTTTACGCCGCAAACCGATAAATAAAAAAAGAACTTATAACGGACTCGTCTATGGGATTAAAATGACCATTTATTGTACGAGGTACGAGAGATTATTTTATGCCTCTCCACTTTGCTCTATTTCGTTTTCTCTATTTGCTCGTTTATTACTTTCTACACATATTAAAGTCATATTAGTTACTTAGGATTGTGCGGACAATCTCTTTTGCGTACATGCACGATTGTTAATGTGGCGTTATTATGTTACGGTTAAAATCCGCATAGTGGGCTTTGCCCGAATTATCTGCTATAATGTCAGCATTGCGGACTTTGTTCATAACAATTACAATACTTTGTACTCCGACGCATATCATGCTATATCTCAATTTAATTATCGTTTTCGATATTATAGAAGAATTGTTAAGTGTCAAGTCAGAATGTGACAGAAGAAATGGAAGAAATTATCTCAAGAACACACGAGAAACGCTTTTTGTTTTCTTTTGATTCTTAGATAACTGGGATAAACTAATCCCAGATATTATAATTTACATGTATTTAACTTTTTAAAAATTATCTTTTTATATAATATATATATACATATATATGTACACATATATATTTTATAATATACACATACATTCATATTTTGTCACTTACAAAAAAATCTAGATTTTTATTTATAAGCGACTATTTTATTGAAAAAGTTAGATTTTAATTTCTCTACAGGTAACAGAAATATAATGGCATACGATTTTAACTTATTGTTATTTAGTATTAATTTTTTTGTTTTATTTAAAAAAAGTTAAAATTAAATATTCCTAAAACAATATAGTTTTATATGCAAGCAATAAAAGGAATTACGAAATCGGGTTGCACCAGAAGAGAGAAACGAAAACAGCAAAACGAGAAAAAAGAAGAATGACAAGCAATGACGGCATAGAGGGGAAGGGGAGGGGGGATGAAGAAAGACGGGGTTGGATGCTAGTCAGTGGCAAACAGCCCGCGCGAAAATTTCACTGCACCGAGTTTTCCCATTTCGCGTCCGCCCCATTAATGTCGACCATCCGCTCGCACTCACTCGCACTGCGTCGGTGTGCGAAAAGCCCAATCGTGTTTTATTCGACTTCTCTAGGGTGGGGGAGGAAACAAGAAAAGACGATACGTAGCAATAGGATCGATATCCCTAGTGTTGTAATTCGTGCTTGTGTAAAAATCTAAATAAACTTTTGTTGAACAGATCTAATCAATTTGAACTTTATAGTTGAACTTCCATGCATAAAAGCATATTTTTAGTTATTTATACCTCATCATTACTTACTTAATTATCTATTATAAATTTTTGATTCTTTTTCGATATGATTTTATACATAATTGCTTTCTTCATATGCTTTTTTCAATGTTACAAACAAATTATTTATATGTTTTCTAAATTTTTTACAATATAAAATTGATATTTATTAAATTTTTTTATTTATTTGATATATTTGTTTACAATTTTACAAAATAAAAATTCAAATTATAGATCAAACAATTATAAATTAGAATATTATTAATAATATCAATGGTGCAGATTAATTACAATTAATTAGTTAGATTGTAGAAAAGTTTGGTCGATTCTATCACTAGGATAAAGTGAGAATAAAGTGAAAAATATAAGCAGTTATATAAGCAGAAAGAGAAATGCACAACAGAAAAATTAAGAGATCGCAGAAGACAGAATGTGTAGCGCAGTTTCGTAGATTAAAATAAATAACATTAAAGACGACAAAGTTTGTATGAATTCGACAGATATCGCATATCGTCGAAAAGTTTCATATATTCTTGATGTATCCACAGAGCTAGCGTGCAAGGATGAAAAGATGGACACGCATATGTGCGTTTATATGTCTATAGACACGCGAGTGAGAGAGAACACTTCTTCTACAACTGTAAAAAGTTTATACATTGATAATTTCTAACATGATGCTGTTGTATATTAACAACAGCTATAAAGTTGTATCTTTTCTATGGAAAAACTGAAGGAAATAAATTTGGAGGATCTTAGATGAATCTTGCGAAACGTGCTTTATAATTAAATCCGATTGTCATGCTTCATCTTCAACATGCTTCGCCTAACTTCACATTAGCATTCCAGAATAGATATTGAATTTTTTAAAAACTTCGATTTACCATAAAGTCCAAATAATTTAACAATAACAGAAATTATTTCATAAAATTTTTTGAATTTGATTCTTTATCATCGCATTCGCCCGATATTTTCTTGCTTGTATATGCATTGGTTGAAAGTTAATAAAAACAAAATCTGGTAAAACTTAAAAACAATAAAAACGATTACACGTTAGTAAAACGTAAAAGCAATTATTTTTTATTTTATAGATTTTTTTGTAGATTTAGGATCGGCACGGAAATTTGCCATATTCCAGAAAAGATATTTTCAATTTTTCACGTTATTATTATACAAATTTATCCTTCAAACATTCGAGAAAGAATCGTAATTAAAAAATATTTAAATATTCTCTCAAAAATTATAGCAAGAGAAGACGAAACTATCTTGAAATGTAAAAATCGAGTTTGCAGTGTGTCGGTGAGATTGAAGTTAGCCTTATTTGCATAGCAATAAAAAAGCTTTTTGCTATTCCCTCAAGTAACCTGTTTTAGCAAAGTCCTGCATTTCCTTCCCTACCGTCTTCTAACTCGCTGAATTATTATTTACATGATAATCCAAACATGTAGCCTAATAGATGAAATAATTATGCAAACGTTTAAAGAATTTCTTTCTTATATGCGTGTCACGCAAGCCAAATTATGTGATATATCGTGAAATCAATAATAGACACAAAGCATTTGCGTGTAGTTCATAATGTCTGAAATTTATCAAGCAATATACTACCTATGTTAGCTAATTAAATTAGCTAACATGGCTAGTAAACGTATTAGTCTGTGAAATATTATCATATACCCTAATTAAGTGATGAAGACGATGTTGTCATATTGATTACTTTGAACAAGGTAAAATTTACTTTAGAATGATGCTCGCAAATTCAACGAAATGTTAAGCAACAATACATTACTCTTGTTACATACGTTATACATATGTTGTGTTGCACATAACTTGATATTAGTTGCTGCTAGCTCTCCGTATATTGTGAATTAACTATGTCAATCGACCGTGTGCGAGTCAGTATATTGAACATGTGGATCGATTCACATGTCCCTTTAGCACATGTGAGGCAATGGGGAAAGAAGATTAATGATGTGCGCGGAACTCGAAGAGCAATAGGAAACTACGTTCGACTTCTTGCTAACGACGAATCGTCGGAGGATAAAAGTTGACGCATTTGTTGCACAGTTTAGGGATGCACAACCAACTTTTAGTTGCAAAAAGCGATTTCCATCTTCAGGTTCGCTCGACAAGCGGAAATAAACAGACAAACGTTCGAGGTAGAGAAGAAAAATAAGTTTCATTTCATTTGTATACGATATCGTAAATGGTCTATCTGTGTACAGTACTTATAATCTATTATTGTAAAACTTCCACTCAGGAAATGTTTAAATTTAAAAAATAATAATTATATTGTATGTAAAACAACATTATACAGATGATATATATATTCTGATATTTATTATAATAAATTTTAGAAATATTTTATAAATATTTATTGAATTTTTATAAATATTTATTGAAATTTGCTGCTTTTTACGACATTTACTAATGCAACTGAAGCATTCAGTTATATTGCATATAAAAGTATCGACATTTCCATCGAGTCGGACATAACTGTATGTTATATCACTGGATACATCTGCGGACCGTGCGACACTGAGCATGGCAGAAACGAAACGAGTACTTCAAGGCTTCCGAGATGGATTCCTGAGGATCCTTGAGAAACTCTTCCGCTTCCTGGACACGTGTGGCCTGCTTCTACGGAATTCTGCTGTACCTGTACACCTGTGCTCACGTCCTGTAAAGCTGAGAAATGATGGATCGTCTTTACGGTATTTCAAGCTGAGAAAGTACAACGAGCGAATAAGGATCTGACGCGTTAATTCGTTTGGAGTTGTTAGAAAAATGACGAAGATAGTTTTTCAACCGAAAGAAACTCTACAACCTCACAAGTGCTATCTAATTAATCTTTTCGCAACAATATCAAAATGAGATATTGTTTTTCGTTTATCTGCGAGAGCGAACGTAATGATAAATCTGCAATTGTAATCTACATTGATCTTCTTTAATTGAAGCTTGTGTATTGTTTTTAAAATTTCTTTTGAAAAAGCGATATTATTTTCATTGTATTTTATTTCACAATAAATATATTATAATATATAATATTAGAATATATACATATAATAGTATACATATGTACACCTATATATATATATATATTCACGTTCTATGCAATAGATATACCATGTTATTTTTCTAGGTTTTATGCAAAAAGATATGCTGGATTTTTTTCTTTTCTTTTCATGTTTATTTAGAGAAAATATTCTAGATATTATAATATATAATAACATACATATGTGCGTATCTTAATAAAGTATAATATGTAAAGTATTATATTATTTTTCTTAGTTTTACGTGTAGAAAAATATATTAAATTTTTTTTCTCTGAATGTTTATTTTCTCTGTAGTTAGAATCTGTAGTAAATAATTGCGTTAATGAAACCGGAAAAGATTTTTTTACGTCATTAAAAGAACCTGTATAATCTTACCCCTTGATGTACCTCTTAATCAACATTAAAAGACGGAGGTATTATATCAACGGCGTAACCGCTAACTGCTAACTGCTTTATGGATTCTCATTTTTTTTAATGCATTAAAGAAGATTGTTATAATTAAAGTCATTAATTCTTGAAACATTGTGTTATAAAATACAATTACTTCCTTGCAGAAAATAATTATATTGTATAATAATAATATTGAATTTATACTTAGTCTGAAAAATTTTCATTAAAAAATTATTTAAAAGGACTATTCCCAGTTTGGGCCCCGATTGAACAACATTGAGACCTGGCTAGGATTGTAGAGCATAAAAAAAATTAAAAGTTCCACATGCACAACTTTGTAAAATGAGTCCCTTGAGTGCTACAACTGTTCAAAGTTCACTATTACGACCATGTATTGTATATCATGTAGGACTAGTTTCATTCGATTTCTCGAATCATCTAGAATATGATAACTAAAACCTTTTTTAGATCCCAAATAAATAGTTATAATTGATATATTAATTGATAAAGAGGAAAGGGAGACACTCAAAGTACGAAACAAAAAATTTTAATTGATTTAACAAAGAGGCTTCGGTTCAGTATTTTTAACTGTAATGTTTTCATCTCTCGTTTCAGTAAGTTTCCTTTTATAATGGCATCAACAGGCATGGCATATATATTTAAATGTGTTGGAGCTCTTGTGAAACTACTAGGCTCTTGTTCCAAAAAATCTAGCACTTCCCCAGCCAATAAATGTTTGCGCAATTGGTTTTTTAAATATTTCTTATATTGTCCACAGTGGGTCTCATCGCGACCAGTAGCTGCTTCGGGATGACCTCGTACCAGAGGCTGGTTTACCCCGATTGGTACATTCGCCGCTTGTTCATCTCCTCCTCTTCCCCCCTCCCCAAAACGAACTCCAGGGACATCGCCGTCATTACAAGCAAATCCGAATTTCTGTGATGACGGCATGAATCGCGATCAGGACCATTTAACCGGATTAATGAACTGTACGAAATACATTTTAAATATTACTTCAATGTCTTTGGTGGAATCCGTTACCGCCGTTACCGCGGGGAGGCGTTCTGGACACAGAGAAATTGGATAAGATTAGTGGTACATAATCATAATAGCGAACTTTGGATAGTTATATATAACACTTAGGAAATTTCTCCTATAAAGTTGGGCTGGAATTTTTTATTCTCTTTTGATACCTTAAAATTTTAGGCATGTCTTAAAGTTGTTCATCCAGGACCCAAATTCCTCTATAAAACTGGATATAGTCCTTTCCTGTTGCAAAATTATATGTCATGATGAAGGTGATGAAATCTTTAATCTTTACTCTACTCTGCGTGCTCGTAGTTTCAAAATTACTTTATACCTGCATTATTATTTGACGTGTTTGAAAACCCTTAAGGATTTTTAGAAACAATTTGGGATCTTTGAATATGTTGTAAAGCAAATTAGGAAATTTAGAAATATAGAAATCATTTTTATTTATATTTTATCTTGTACTGCTGAAGTTTTCGACATTACTTCCGGATCTCAATCTATTGAAAGAATAAACTGCTTCTCTCCTCTTCGCAATTCTGACATTATATTCGCAAACAAAGCGAGATGACAATGTATTTCTCTACTGATTCATTTTCTATTCATGGAAACAATGGAGTCATTCATAGCGAAGCGAGAATAGGATTTATCGGAATCTACGATGTAACATTTTGGCGATTCTTCGTACACGACGCACGAGCAGTATGAATGTACCGTGCGGCGTTGCAGTACGAATAACGAGTTAATAATCGCCAGCTGACGGGCGAGGGGAAGGGGGAGAGACGATTCGACGATTGAAAAAGGAAAAACGGATGTTTGTTGGTGACAAATGGAAACGTGAAATTCACGCGTAATGATTAACGATTCGTCGTCGTGCTCGTACAGTCGCGTGATTTGTTAAACGAGAGCGAACACAGGCTGCGCCCTTATTAGAACTATAGATATATATTATAGCTATTATATTATAGCTATATTATAACTATATTATAGCTATAGATATATTATATCTATAGTTTTACATTCTCTAGGAGAATATTATTCTCTGAGTATATACCATATTATCATATTATCATATTAATTAATTTAGATTTCTGTGATTCTTTGAGTGCTAGTTTTCATTGGTTAGATGTACATATATTTAATTTATAGATCGAATTGTTTATTTTTATTTTTCTAAATATGTATTAAATGTCTAATTTTTCATTCTTATTAAAATAAATTTTCATTCTTATTAAAATAAATTAAAATAAATTAAAATAAAATATTTCAGATTTCCATTTTCCATCACCGATTAGAGCAATGAGTGAAGTTATATATGAAGTTACATATGAAGGGAGTAGATTTAGACAGAAGAGAGAGAGAGAGAGAGAGAGAGAGAGAGAGAGAGAGAAGGAAGTAAGAAGAAGAGAAAGAAAGAAGAAGAGAGTAAAGTAAAAGAAAAGTAGTTAGGTAGGAGGAAAGGGTAAAAGGGGAAAA
>NW_012130102.1:2043679-2050606 GCF_000143395.1 Atta cephalotes | reverse complement strand
GTAGAGAGTAGAGAGAGAGAGAGAGAGAGAGAGAGAGAGAGAGAGAGAGAGAGAGAGAGAGAGAGAGNGAGAGAGAGAGAGAGAGAGTAGGAAAGTAGAAAGAAAGAGATAGAAAAAGAGAAAGCAGATAGAAAAAGATTAGTGGAGATAGGGGAAAACATAGAATGGTAGGAAGGGGTAAAGAGTAAAGGATGAGAGAGACGGTCTAGAGTGAAACGAACAAGCGCAATTTTCTCGCCGACCCACCATGATACGACTCACATATTCCTCGCTTTGTGCGTATACGTATGCACACGCAAATGGGTAGAGAAGTGTATACGCTTGCGTACGTACCTCACGCCTCGGTGACTTCAATCTATTTTACGATAGGCTGCGTATAAGCGGTACGGAATAAAGCGAAAGAATGTTTAAAAACTCTCATTCGCCAAGTAGAGATGCCTTTATTGTGTATTGTTAATAAATAGATAAAATAGTGTACGTGGTATGTGACATGCGTATGTTTGCTTCTTCAGAATTTTCTTACCATAACGATAAAATGAATGGAAACATAAGCATGGTAAATGTTCTGCGATTTCATCGCAACGTTTACTCCTGAAAGAAAATTATTACGGTAGAAATACAAATCGGCTGACTTATAGTATCCTCTGATAAATTTATGTGCGAGATTATGAATATAACTATACTACTATATCTAAATGAAATGGAGGAAAATGTGGGAATGTAAGCCTTTGCTGCTCATGTAAGAACTATTTAAAATTCTGATATAATTATAACACTGTCTTTTATGTAATTTAATATCCTATTTTTTAATTTATTCTTAAATTTATTCTTAAATAGATATCGAAATTGTATAGAAGAAGGTAATATTATGATCAGCATATATATTTTGGCCTCCTTTAATATTTCCGTTATTATATAGCGAATTCTAATGATTACTTATGGAATTATTTGTTCAATCAGCTCACCGTTATATCATGAAGCTAATATATCAATATTCAATAGCCAGCACTTATTACAACGCATTTTTACTCTCAGGTATTTCGAAAGGTTTTTCAGATATATTTTAGCATTTAATTACATTTATTACTTCTTCATTTTTTTTAAACTTGAGCGTATCACCTGAATATATATATTTTTGAGTGTGCTGTTTACTATAACATTTTATTTGACTGTATATATTTCGAGTTGTGCAATTAAATATAATAATAGCATGGCATTTTGCTAATGTGGCCCTCTAGTATTACTCATGACCTCTTTTTTGATTTTCATATCAAAATAATTATTTGATAATCGATTGTAACTCTATTGTTAATCTATAGTTTATATTACGTGTACTATTTTTAGTACTGAGATTTGTAGTACTGAGCTTATATGCAAAAATTCTCCGAACGTATACATTCATTTGCATAGATTTAAAAATGTTTTACTTTTTTGTTAATTTTGTAACCAAATACTGTTTTCTAAACAAAATTAATATTTTAAGGCTATTTTTATGGAAGGCCACATTACCACTCATTTGTTTTCTTCGAGTCATTATGCAATGTTGCCACATTTTTATTAACAGAATCCTAATAAATATTTCGTAACTTTGAGAATCGATTAAACAACATTTTAACGTTGTTGAATTGTTAAGTTTTAAATTTAAATATTGATTATTAACAAAGTTATTATGTAAAACGTAACTGAGGTGCCATAATACCACCTTCTCCTCTATTATAACAAAAACAATTACCGCCATCACTGGCGTGACAACTTTTCATTTTGATAATTGATGTTCATCTATTACATGGATTATCAAATTTTTTTCGTGCGATTTTCAATATCAAGTTTAAAATTTGTAAGTAACGAGTTTAGGTAAAGAAGAATTTGAGAGAATACGAATGCAAGTTGTCCGCAAACTTGTGAGACAAGAGAGGAGGGAGAATTCAATGTTAAACTATATGAAAACCAATGTTACGATTACTTGAAACCTGGTAATTTAATTTAACGCAAATGTTACGTTTTTCCCACGTCTTAACAGCGAAGAGTGTTTCAATACCATATTATAAGAACAAGGAAACTCCTAGCTTATCCGAGAAGATTGCGGATAGTGGGCAGGCCCGCCCCCTCGAGGTTACGGCGACTCTTCCCGCAGCGCGCAGGTGTCGCGGTGCAATTAATTCTGAATGGAAAACTTTATAATCCAATCCCGACAATATTGCGGGCCGCGCGGCTAAGCAATTAACTGACGATTGGATCCACCTAACTCTCACCACTCGGGTCCAGCACACAAACGCACGCGCCACCACCGACGCCCAATCACCCCTCGAACCTCGACCCCCGGTCGACGTACCTAAATGCGCCCTGAAACCGCATTGAAAAGAAGAGAGAGGAACAGAAGGGGGGAGGAGAGAGAGAGAGAGAGAGAGAGTGCAACCGTAAACTATTTATACCACGCATAAATTTTGGCCGACCGACGTTGTGCTCGTTCGGCCGAATTTGCCCGAATTTCGTTGGAAAATTCGAAAATTCGTCGAAACGTCGGTACACGTCGATGGGAGGAGGGAATGGACACCCGGTAGTAACCACCCTCGTGCCGAAATTTCGCAGGCGAGGAGAGGCGGTCGCTTTGGCGAACCACCGCTGCAAATCGTTGCTGCTTTTCACGTCAATTCGGCCGTCCCTGATAAAGGCTCTCGAACGATAAATTATTCCAATATAAACCCTGTGACCCTCCCCCATTCGAACTTCCTCTTTCTCACGCTCTTCCCAATCGATTTGTTCACTCGAACTGATATTACATACGTTGAAGAATTCCTGATACTTATGAGAATGAGAATTATTTGCAGAGAATTGCTAAAAAAAAAAAGAGATACGAAACCAGATGTATTTGGAGTTATAATAAAAAGAAATTGTAAATTTTGAAATATTAATGCCTTTCTGGTACATTTTACAAATTTCGATCACCAAATTTTATTTTTACTTTTCAATTGCGTTGACGAGGTACGTCTGAAATGTATCGATGCTCAATATTAGAGATTTCAAATACTGCATATTGATATTGTAAGTTTAAGTATATCTATTTATTTGATTATTACAATAAATATTTTTGATTAATTGTTAGTATTACTATTCATAGTTCGTATGAATATTATAAGTTTGTTTAGATAAAATATTTTTGTCTATTTGATATTCTTGATGCGTGAAACAAGTATCTTCGTGCCCCCATCCTTGTTCTGCGTGCTTTTTGCAGATGTAAAAATAAGTGCTTGTTTGCGCCACGGAACAGATTCCTTCTCGAGAATAAGACTGAAAGGAGTCTAGTGAGAGGATCGCGTTTGTACGCGACCACTAATGACGCACCATGTCAGCGTCGGAGTCTTGTTTACATAGTAAACCTTGCCGGTTGCGCGCGATCATAGTTAGTCGTCAGGTCCATAAAGCCCCGCGCGTTGAAATTGTCCGTGTACATGTAGGATTGTTACACCAGTCGTCACCTACGATTATTATTCAAGGAGATGTCTCGTGGAGAGAAAGAGAGAGATCATTGGACTTTGCGTGAGTGTATTTCATGCTAGCTTGCATTTTAGCAAGATGAGCAGTCTGTTCTTTGAGATCGTTTGTGCTCTGTTTAGCTTTTCGTTGCTATTTAGTTTTGTACGAATATTAATAGAACTAAATATTATATATATAGAGGAAAGCTCCTATGAGAGCTATTATGCGATAGGCGCCTAATATGAGGTAGCGGCGTTTCTGCTAAACTAAGAAATGCTATCTATTGGTTCCACCATGAATTTATTGTTCTTGAATTGAAAACTGTTTAATGGAAAATTCATTATTGAATCATGCCTGTAGTTGCAAAAAAAGATTTTAGAATTTGGATGTCTTCAAGTTTCTTCGAGATGAGCTTTTAAATCTTGTTTATTATTTAATAAGTAAATATTTGGCTATAAATTCTTCATGTGGTGATAGAATAAGATCGTGATAATAGAAAAATACGTGATACGTTGAATTACTTAATTACAGAAGTAATTAGATTTGATGATCGTAAAACCATAAGGCGTGGAAATTGTAATATGAGATACAGGGTATTTCTAATATGAAGTAACTTTTGCTTCTATGTTGTAGTCGTTGCTAAAATACAAATGTTATTGTACAATAATAAAAAAGATAATCGGAATAAATATCGATGTTTCTGCGATGTTTGGTTCCAACTGTCTAAAGACGAGTCAGCTAGGTACAACGCATCGCATACTCATTTTGTAGCACTGGCTGTGTTTATTTGTATTTTAGAAACATTAAATAATGTTTTTTAATTGTAATAATTGATATACTTATTTTGCGTTTTACTATCGATTTCTCGGGGCATCTCATATTAGGAGCATAATTTTTTTACTGCGATTTGCTCACTTTTTACATTTATTTAATTTATAAAAAAAAATTTGAATTAAATTTTACATAACATTATTTTAAAGCTTACTAAATTCCCTTCAAAACGACCTATTATTTTTTTAAATTCTGCCTATAGATTTCTAGCATTTAGCCAGGAAATTAAAACAAAAAGAAAAAGAAAAAAGAAAAAAAAATTGTTTGAAGAAAATATTTTACTAATTACATTTATGATACTTGAAAGAAATATTTATATTTTTTCAGAATAATTTTATTATTAAAGAAAGAGATGTATTTATATTAATTCACACTTTTATTTATATTTTATATTATCTTTAATATTGCAGTTTCTAATCCTAGGATTATTATTTATATTGTTAGACATATAAATATTTGAATTTATAGTATTTATAGCTTCACACACAGTTGAATTATACAACTATCAATCTGTATATGCATTTATATTAATATGCTTTCAAATCAATCTATATTAATTGATTTATTCGTATGTAAATCAATAAATTGCAAGATTTATAAGACATTATCAATTATTAGATCTCTTCCATATAATATGTAAATTTATTCATCGTTAGATTTTGTCTTCTTCAAAAGTAATACAACACAATGAATATGATTGTCGAGCTATTACCCTGAATGAATAAAGATTATTCTACTAATTTCATCAAAAATAAACTAAATTTAACTCTACAATTCGTCAAATAGAATTTGTCATTTCTTAAAGTTTTCAAAGAGATCATAATATTTTCTATTAAAGTGACACATTTTGAATTGTGTCACTTTTGTAAATAAAAAAGAGAGTCTTTTACAGAAAACATTTAGAGTTAAAACAGTTTGAATGATCAAAGTTTGAAGATGAAATTTTTTTTCTGAATTTAGTTATTTTAGCTAATCAAGATAAATATAAATTGTTGGTGATATTCAAATTTTTAAAAATAAGTTAATACAATATATTCCGGATTTGTTATAATTTTGTAGAATATGAAAATCGTCAAAACTCAAAAAGGATGATCATGTTTCTAAGAGTTTCTACATTTTTTTGTCAAGATTATTTGATTAGTCAATAATTTTCTTTTAAATTAAAAAATTATTTGTCTTTTTTTTTCTAAAAAGCTTAATTTTTTGAGTTGTGGCACTTTCGAAGTAAGGAAACCATTTATACGTATATAAATAAGTGCATAAACAAAAAATTTTTATACTTAACATATAATAAATTGATAGATTAATAAATTCGTAATATTTTAAATTATATATTTCAATTACATGATCGCAATATTATTGTTCAATTACAATTATTTGCGTTCATATGCAGTAATAAGATAAGATGGGATTAGCAAAATTCTCTATCTATATATTCATTAATTTCTTGAGCATATCGAGAATCTGTACGCGTATTGCCAGTGACATACCATAGGTTAGTTACAACGTTCTGGCGCTCGTGAGGTCACACCTAACAGATACTGTATGTATACATATAGAGTGTTTGTGGGATGACTGGTGTAGGGCTCGATGTAATGCGATTTGCAAGCGTTATCTCGACCCTAACGCGCCATCCGACCTAACATGAATTTCCATAAACACGACGACATCTGGTATTGTTTTCCACGCTCACTCGCGTCCCGTTATTAGCTGGCGTGCCTAATTATCTTCGAAATGCTAACCCGATGCCACGTGCACCCCCAGGACCGATTCCAATTGACTTCCCCTGAGATTGGGTGAGAGGGAAAACGGGGATAGAATGGCACGCCACCTTCCTTTGACATCTGGCGCGGAAACTCGATCGGAAATGCTAACGCGAGTTTTCGAAAGACGACGTTATTGCGGCGAGAACTGTTTGCGAGGAAATGTAATCGATGTCATGACGACCATGTGGCTTGTGCGACCCATGGGATGAGTTTCAGCAGAGATTGTTCATCAATTTTTTATCGAATGCTGTATTGCTACTAGAGTTGTAAAAGGAAAAGTAGCGAATTGGTGAGAAAAGAAGAGAGAAAAAGCTATTGTAAGATGAAAAAAATCTTTAAACAAAAGAGAAAGATAAAGGAATTTATATCTAAATTGTATCTAATTATTATTATATTTAAAACAGAATTACGAAGGTGAAGCCTTCTCGAATTACTTATACTTGCGTAATGTTTGGACACATATACTTTTGATACCAATTTTTAATAGTTTCGGTAAGTTGGTTGCGAACTCTAATATAATACTTTAGTTACTGATTGAATAACTGAAATTCCTTGAAAATTTCGTACAAAATTTATAAATTATAAAACATATTTAAAAAAATATTGTTTAGAGAGTAATAAGATAAACACTTGGAAATTAAATCGGTCAAATTTCTTATACACACTTTTGATATTATAAGATGCTTTCGAAAGTATAAGATTACAATTATGTGATTGAAGTTTGGAAACGATTGCGCGCATCAAACTCTCCGCAGCAATAAGCTATTTTTCCGTAATGATTCATCATCATTGACGCACTTTCTTGTTATCGATCGCGATTTCAATTTTTTTCTCTCCCATTCTCTCTCTCTCTCTC
>NW_012130102.1:2040522-2043227 GCF_000143395.1 Atta cephalotes | reverse complement strand
TTCTTCCTCTCTCTCTCTCTCTCTCTCTCTCTCTCTCTCTCTCTCTCTCTCTCTCTCTCCTTTGTGATCATAAAAAGGGCGGTAGAACGAAATGATTCCTCAACGGAAATGTTTAGCGTAAGCTGGTTCTATCGACGGAAGCTTGCGCGAGGAAAAAGAGGAGTAACGTATTCTCGTAAAGTTGCCGACGTTTACCCCCGTTCGCCCTCAAAGGAGTTCGATAGGACGCCGATCGATACGCCGAGCATTTGAAAGTATGCGAATTTGCGTATCAAACGTGCTGGCGGTTTACGTTGAAATACGAGCGGAGCATCGGAATGCTTTTTTTCGCGCACTTCTCTTCGTTCCGTCGCTGCCAGGGCAAGGGTAAATATTTTGTCAATGCGCTCGTTACTCGTTTCTGTCTGTTCGTATCAAATCGCGTCTACTCACGTCATGAAGAGAGAAGTTCAAAGGTTTTCGCTGTTCTCTTTGACAACTTACTTGTAATCTAAAGAGAGTGCCTTAATGTCGTGACTGAAAAATATTCATAAATTAACTTAGCGAATTTGAAGGAAAAACATATAAAATTATTTCTTTCTTAATATTCATAAAGTTAGAACATGAAAAGTTTATTTTAATAATAAACGTGTGTTTATGTTGAAAGACTTATGTGAAACAATTTTTGAAATATTTCTAAAAAGATAAATTTGAATTTTTTCTTAAAATTGATTATGGAAAAAATTTCTTTCTCTAAGTATGATTAATAATTAATATTTTTTCACCCTAAAAGTTATATGATAAAAACACAACGTATAATTTTTCCCAGTTTAAGATAATTTTTTAATGTTATTTAACATTTTTATAGACGCATTTGTTTGCTTATTGTGAAAGTGAAATAGCTTATATTCTATCAATAATCGGCAGAAGTGCTTGTCCATCATTATTCTCTAGGGTCACTCTAAGCTCGTAGTCTCCATTAGCGCGACAAGTCGCACATGACTGCGTAATACCGTCCCACTTACTGTAATTCGATTAAAACACCTATGGTTATCCACACTCACCATTTTCTGGTAATACCGGAAGTGCCGGCGAGTTCGCGCACGCGGTTCCTATATAGATTTTAATAAGATTTCTCCATGCAGTTAATTCTACACGATGTCCTCGAATAAAGCGCTGCTGTAAGTGCCTGCAAAGTGCATTCTACCTATATCGATATAGATTATAAAAGTGACCTGCTAGTTTAGAACGTAAAAAGACATGTCTTTCATCTTGCATTAATTTTGATATTATTATCAATATTACATACATAAATTATTATATACACACATATATCGTAATATCATAGAGCTTGATAAACCGATGTGTCTCTAATCTTACTAGGCGATAGTAAAATTTTGATTTGAACACGCGTCGTTTATTTAGCAAGAGTATGCAATGATTTTTGAATATAGAAAGCAATTGTGGTCCAGAGTTTCTTGTAAGTCGAACGTTTTGGGGAGGAAGCAAGGGGAACAACGGCAGTTTTCATTGTGCGACGTAGCCATTGTTGTATTCCATGCTCGTGCGCTTTATTCGCTGGCCGGAGATGGCTTTTTTGTAGTCCAACGGTGCAAAACTAAATTATCGCAGCCGCGGAAAAACCGTGTCGTGAATATTATGAAATAGATATATCACGCCAAATTGCTATTCTGTCAACCGGGCAAATTGGATTGCGCAGAGGATCTCCGTAAAAACAGTATTGGAAAAAGTGTTTCAAACTGTCCCGATGTCAAATAAAAGTGAATTACACCCTGCATTAATTTCTCAGACATGACCGTTCTATTTGATGCATATTGATGCACATTTGATGCATATTTTGTCGTATTATTCGTAGGTATACACCTACCATCGAACTTTCTTAATTATTCAAATTTTAAACTCGATTAGGGAAAATTGGAGTAAAAAAGTGTAAGATTTGTAAGAATAATAATTTTTTTGGTTTATAAATTTGTTCAATTAAGACGTGAAATATTTTTAAATTCAAATAGTCAGAAATTCGATTATTTGCAACTTGAAGATTGATATTTTGATATGAGAAAACGTAATTATATGTTTTCTTCTTCTGAAAAATAAAAAAAAATGGATTTGTTCAATTTTCTAAATGAAATTTGTATATATAATTATTAAAATTTATACTTTTTAATGCTACAATTTGAGATTTTTTATATCAGATTTATTGTACATATTTTTAAACTTTATTACTTTAAATTTTGGATATTTCTAAGAATTTAAGAATAATTCAATGATGACATTCTGTGAAATTTGTTTTTAATACATCGTTCGAATTAAGATCAAAGTAATTTATTCATTGCTTTATTACAAGAGATCATTAATTTACGGGTTTGTTAAAATTTATTGAAACTGCAAAATATTAGCTTGGCACCTTTGGTTTTTAAATAAATTTCTAGTGGAGAAACAAAATCGATCATATGCCGTATATGTGTGCGTGCGCGCGCGCGCGCGCGCGTGTGTGTGTGTGCGTGCGTGTGTGTGCGTGCGTGTGTGCGTGCGTGCGTATGTATGTGTGTGTGTGTGCGTGCGTGTGGGGCGCTTTATGGCGACACATGTTCACACTAATACTATACGCAGTTGTACGCATTCCAATAATTTCAATCGCGAAACAAACTTCATGCATCGCGATGCGGCATGATAATATATATATATATATATATATATATATATAT
>NW_012130102.1:2035186-2038294 GCF_000143395.1 Atta cephalotes | reverse complement strand
ACTAATACGACGAAACTAAACTTACTATGCATCGCGATGCGGCATGATAATATATATATATATATATATATATATATATATCGGTCAGGTCAGAGCGAATGGTCCGCCACAGAATGATATCGGCTTTCGCGCGTTATCGCTGCCATACTGTTGGCGGGTGGTTTGAATTTTCGCACGGCCGGATATTGGAATGAGCATATAGAATATTTCTCGGAAGAAACTACCAAAGCTTTAGCACGTGTTAGGTATCTTACATCAAAAAACGATTCGTAAAAGAATAAAAGCGTGAATTCTAAGTAGAAAATTCAGACTTTTATGAACTATTCATATGTGTAACAAAATAAAATAGGTAGTGGATTTTAAGAATTTAAGAGAAAAAGAAAAATTTTCATAATTATTAATTTCTGTAGGTTTTACCTAGTATTGCAGTGTCACTTGAAATATTTTGATTTTTGTTTATGACATTATAAATATCTGTTATATCTGTTCCAATCAAAGGAAATTTCTTCCGACATATATGATAAAAAAAAAATTATTCATACGAAAAGAACAGTTTTGCTGAAATATCTAAATATTTAACTAAATGCAGATCTAAATATCTAAATATTTAAATATTTAAATTTATTAGACCAAAATAATTATGTAGAACGTTTAAACGATTCTGCAAAATTTGATTTAACAGTATAACTAATAATTAGTTTAAGCATTTTACACAATTATTTTGATCCAATAAATTTTATTAAATTTAATAATTATTTTTAGATCTGTGTCTAATTAAATTTTTAGATATTTCAGCAAAATCTCATTCTTTCCGTGCGGAATTAATTTTATCATTATATACTCATATTAGACATAATTCTGTTGCAATATGAATTTGATTTAAATTAAATTAGACTTAAATTGTCTCATTGTGTCACCTTTATTTTAGTCGCACATTTTCGCCGCACATTCTCGACCTCGGGAATAATAATTCTCGAATAAAAAGACATAATTTGAGATTTAACATAAATGTATCTTATTTTGAAATATTAGATAATAGAATTTAAGTATGATATAAATACAATTAGCATTAAATGTGTAATAAAATAAAAACATTATTAATAAATATTACTAAAATTGTTATCTAATGAAATGTTCATCATGAATGAAGAGCATGAATAAAAATCAAAGTTATATGAAATTAAATTGCATGTAATATATATATATATTGAATTTTTTAAATAGTTAAACTAGGATAGCTTTTAATTATTATTATTTAATGATTAACCTTCTGCCGACGAACGTAGGGTCTCGTGAGACCCGCGAGTTGTTTACTTTTTCAAAAAATGTGAAAAAAAATGAATAAATGGATATTTGTTTCTATGATAAATATATGTTTTTATCTCTTCTTCTACGTATTTAAAATAATTTACTATTATAATAAAAAACTGCTTTTCAAACGTTTCAAAACAATTTCATTCTTGACTCATTTTTGACTCTGCATCGAGGACTCTGCATCGATGCTATTCGAGGGTTGGCGATCTAACATACAAATACGGTATATACGTTTTATAAATAATGGAATATGTAATTAAATGCTAAACATGTTTAATATACCAATCGATTTTTTATTATATCTGAAAACATGAGATTCCAAAATTTTGATGTATGTAGAGGAAACCGGGGTCAGTTGACTATAGGGATAAGTAAAATAACCGAGCCTACATTAAAAATAAAACGTGAGACACGCGTAAATGTGTTTGAACACGCAACAGCGACTGTCATTCAGTTTTTTTTGCTATAACATCTTGTTGCGAACACATCTATGATAGAAGTTATGTCACAATTTAAAAAAATCGTACACCTAAATAAATATTTTATAATTATATTTTTATTCTTAAAGTTTTTGATTTATAACCGTATATGACTACTTAGATAGTAAATGTAGTTCTTACTTAATAAAGTCCAATAGATTTTTTTTGTTTATGTATCGTTATTGTTAGTGCTTTGTAAAAAATGAACGGATGAGGATAGTAGACTAATCACAACACTGGAATTGTATGACTCATTTAACGACTCTTATAGTACTTACTCAAAATTTTATTCCTTTAAAGAGATTTTCCTCGGTAAATGTTATAAGTTTAATTCCCTTCAATCTCTCAAAAATTAGGTTCATTCAATGTGTTTTTGCACGAAATGAACAAATTTTGCAAAAAGAAACATTGTTTTGCCCTGCGAAACGAATGTTTGTCTTTAAAATATATTTTTATAAAAGTTTTACTAATACGTAGCCAAAGATGTAGCTTAAATACATTAATCTTTATTTTAATAATTTACATCGGTTCTCAGATAACTGCCTTACTTGTGAGGTTATAACTCAGTTGAATGCGCATTCCTTTTGCATTCTGACAAGTGAGATTTAACTGAGTTTTTGCTTATAATCTGCACACGATCGAGATCGTGTGTTTTAAGTAAATCTCGTAAACTCATTTTAAAAATGAGATTATGAATCTGTGTTATGTGATAACTTTTTAATAAAATAAGCAAGTAATGACGTCATTAATTTAAATACTCAGTTCACTTCAGACTTAGTTTCACTTGTGCGTAAATGAAAAGCAACTAATGTCTTCAAAAAGGAGATTATATTATGATTTGAAAATTCTTTCAAAAACGCGCGAATATCAATAATTACTGTTCTTCGGCTTGATTTTAAGTATTTTCAATCTCGGAATTCAATATATATATATATATATATATAAATTCCGCAGATAAAACAGTTATAATAGACGCGTTTCGTCACTTTTTCTAACATTGAACAAATATCTTGTACTCTGTTTGATATATGTATTTTTATCTTATGTTTCTTAAGAAAAATTACATATCAATAAAGCAAAGGATTAATATAATATAATATAATATAATTAATATACTAGATCACAACTTTCTGATGCAATTTGGATCAACTTGTAACTTTTAACTTACATCTGTTCAGCAGCTTTTGTTCTTTTTGGATCTGTTTGTTCCGGATTATTGTAACATCGGAGCGTCTACTTTCTACGTGCGATGTTCTACGTGCGGAACTTTCCCCCCTCTCTCTCTCTCTCTCTCTCTCTCTCTCTCTCTCTTCTT
>NW_012130102.1:2020909-2032605 GCF_000143395.1 Atta cephalotes | reverse complement strand
GTGTGTGTGTGTGTGTGTGTGTGTGTGTGTGTGTGTGTGTGTGTGTGTGTGTGTGTGTGTGTGTGTGTGTGTGTGTGTGAGGTGCACATAACAAACTCTCTATCATAATTAATTCCCTATTTGTTGAAACATTATCAATTCCTTTCTAATTAACGTGAAATTCGCACGACGTCGATTACATGGTTGCAGCTCCTTCAGGATACGCATCCTTCTTCAGAAGTTCAATTTCCGTAACATCAGCTTACTCTTGCAATCTAAGTTCCGCCGTTCAGGCCGATTGTTCCTGCAGCAGGAACTTCGGGAAGCGGATCATCGTCGTCGTCGTCGTCGTCGTCGTCGTCGTCGTCGTCGTCGTCGTCTTAGGACCGTTTGCGTTGTCCTAAATGCAAACGGCATGAAGAATCGTGTGTAGCTTGTCTGACGCAGTTTCCCCCTGAAGAAGCCGCCATTGCATCAGCATAGCTCTTCAACCGTGAAGGAAGGAAACGCCAGCCGGTGCCGACATCGTGGCTGGATTCGCGCTGTAACTCGCTTTCGTCGTGTCGTCTTGGCATTACACGACGGTGTAATACGCCGCCGTTGTCTCTCTTAATGAATAATCGCACCAGGGAAATAGTTTGCGACGCGTTAAGATGTAAAGATCTTATGTTCGATATTCACGTTGTAGAACACTACTCTGTTTATGCTATACAGATGAAATATATTTTAGAAAATATTTTGTTGGAAAAATAAAGGATGAATTACTTTAAAACGAATGGTTTTAAGAAATGTTTTGAAACTTATTGTAGATAATTAATTATTTACTCTTGTAATCTAAGTTTCGCCGTTCAAGGCCGATTGTTTTCGCAGCAGGAACTTTGAGAAACGGATAATTATCGTGGTCGTCTTAAGTCCGTAATTGCAAGCTCTAAATGCAAACGACAAAGAATCATGTGACAGTTTAGCTGATGCAAAGTTTATACATATTTTATACACACTTAATTAAATAATTACAAGTTTGATTAATAGCAGTAATTATAGTACATATCAAGTATTTATTTATTAACAATAAAACATAAGTAAATAACATAAAATTTAAGTACAATTTGATATGATTTCAATCGTTGTGTTAAATTCATTCTATCGTAAATATAAATATTTTTCATCAATCTTTTTAGAGAGCTAACGCACCACTATGGAACATTTTAATATTTTTGATTGCTTTTTCCTCGATTTTTCATGTTATGAGAGAATTCACACAGGGAAACGAATATCTCTGATTAGAAAAGTCGGATGTGGTTTGACGACAATGCTGTCTGGCTGTTAACATCTCGCTCACCCTCTTGAAAACCCCCTTCTGGGCACTTCCCTTCATAATGCAGCTAGCAACTCCATCCTCCACAGTCACCCTCTAGAGCCACCCCCTTGTCTTCGAAACCCTCCCTGTAAGCAGACATTAAAGTATGCGATGCGAGACACTGAGAAAGGACGTCGGACGAAGGAGGGTGCAGATTGGTTATCGAAGGTGAGTTTGTGCCACCGTCGCGCAGTTTATTACAGGCTCGTCTTTATGATATTCCAACCTTCAAAAATGCATTAAGCGCACATAAAGAGATCCGGAGTATGCTGGAGTATGCCATCTTTGTCATTGTTGTTAGCGACGTTGGCGTCCTGTTGCCGGATGGCCCATCAAACTTTAAAACGATGGATATCCTTTTCCTTCTAAGGAGAATCGAAACTCCCCTGGTTTCTCTGGTTAAAGCAAGCAAGAAGCTGTGTCTCTGTAGACCCGGATATAAATGAATTTTTCATGACGGAAATAAACGTATTGGATTTAAAAAATAAAACTAATGGAAAGTAAATATCTTTTTTCTGATTTTAATCTAAATGAATTTTTACGAAAATGTTGTTTCTATTATATCCACGTTTTTTTTCTAATAATATAGATTTATTTTCGAGACGACGCTTGTCGAGAATGGTAATATTTTTTCACGAAAGTAATACTACACATAAATATATAAATAAATAGAATGATTGGTAATATGTTAAGTTTGTAACATTGTAAATATTACGACGCAGGCTTGGTGATTACATTGATAATTATTTGCTCCGGTAATATAATTAATAGATACGTGTCATTCCGTGCGATAATGCTATTAATAAGTACGTAGGATTCCGTTGATTGAACGTTATAGAATGTAACTAGGCACGGTTGCGCATATTACTTCGCATCACGTGATGACATTATGATGTTATAAGCGGCACGGTTATTAACGCCGCATGAAATCAAATGAACGGTAATAAACCATGCGTCAACGTGCATTATCGCTTGCATCAGTTTTTCATGCAATCCTTTATCTTATTAATTTTGTAAAAAAATAATTAACTAATTGAAAAACGTGATAGTTGATATAAAAAATGAAGTGCGTGAAGATACCTTTTATTTTAAACCATGATAGATACCTGATATTTTTTACGTAAACACCTGAAGTTTTTATACCCCAATTGAAATAATTACTGAACAACATAGTATTGTATTATATTATTGATTGCTTTCTTATTTATCAGTATTTGAGAACATTGTGGATGTGGATTTATTCGCAATTTTCTGAAAAAAGTAGAAATCAAACAAATATTAAACAGAGAAATACATCTTGCTTATTATAACAATACTTTTTAAAAATAAAGATTTTAATTAATATAAAGTTTTTCAACGAGTTTTCGATGTCATCATATTTAAAGGTTTGCGAAGAATAGTTATTAAAAAAGAAAAAAAATGTTAATAAAAAATATACATATATCCATACAAATATTTCATATTTTCTCGTTACTAGAAAACACACCCCGCAGGTGATAATTCCGGAAGGAATTAATGAAGCTTTCAGATTTCAGAAAAGAATTTAAGAATCTTATAATAGATAATTGGAATTAGATTAAAAAAAGGTATTGAGAATCTCTCTTGCACATTTTGAAAAATTGAAAAGGACCAACAAATTGCATAATATAGGTAATAAAAATTTCTCTACAAAATCTCTTCTATCTTTGTCCTTCTTTTCATCTCCGTCATATGTTCATGACTTGACAAGCAAATTGGAGAATTCGTAGAAGCACACGAAGCGCAAAACAAGAAACGAAAGCGAAATCCGGTCGATCGAATATCCGGAAAATTACGTTCAAGGGGAATCTCACTCTTACGAGGGAAAACGCGAGGGTGGAAGGTAAAGGAAAGGAATGGAAAGCGAGGTAACGAAATGATGCGAGCGCATTTCGATTTCCTTTGAGCCATCGTCGTGCGAAACTGTGGGCATCTCGTCTTTCTCAGTCCTTGCTCTTCAGCCTTTCGTTGCCTTTGTCGTTTCAACATTTTATTACCCAAACGCCACCCTCCTTCCGCTCTTTAGAGCGAATCAGGCCTTCGCAGATTTTTCGCGGATCTTGGCAATCTTGTTCGCTGACGAGAAGCAGTTCGTCTCTTGCGGAAAGGACTCTTCCGGTGTAAAGGCCTACAAGTGCGGACAAAAACGCGTTTGTGTAACATCAAAGTTTCTACGAAGGCTTGTACAAAGAAGATTAAAAATTGTAAAAACTAAGGTATTCTCTTAAGAAAAAGAACTGAAGATTAGTGTTCTAATAAACTGTTTAACTATGCAGTAAGTAATGATAGAGATTTTTATCAATTTCTGCACTATCATCAATTATTGATAAAACTAATTAGTTTATTGAAACACTAACCAGTTTTTTTTCCTAAAGGTCTGATAATTATAAACCATTATAAAAATGCTAATGGGAAATAAAAGTACAATAAAAAATACAATAAAAACACAATACAATCATATAAAATATAATTATTTTCTCTTTATTCTATTATTTAATCCGTAAATAAAATATATGGATCTTGATGATCCTAAAATTAAAAAAAATTTTTAATAATAATGGAAATTTGAAATAATTTTATATTTTACAATTTTATTTTTACCTGTTTTGAACTTGAAAAATTTAAAAAAAAAATAAAAAATTAATAAGAACTAAAAACAAAAAATAAAAATAATAAAATTTTTGAGTCCCAAAAATTCATATATTCCTTTAAACGTCGAAAAATATATGTTCCTATTACGAGTTAATAAACCAAAATTAAAATTATTAGTTTTAATTTTAATTTAATTTTTTTTTAAGTGAAAGTTTTATTTTATTACAATTATGGTTGTATCTTTCTCTTCGTATATTCTACATCTTTCCTTTTATACTTCTAACGAGCATAAAGATCTTTCGCAGGGTTGTTTGACCCAAATCAAGCGATTTTCCATAGATTTTACGAGAATTGCATTCTGGCGAAAAGGCACGCACCGTATATGAAAAACCACAAAGAAATTTTTCCTCGTAACAGTAAACGAAACACATGCAAAGGCACGTTTTGCGATTTATAAATAGCTTAATTTTTTTCAATGCTTGAATTATTCATAAAAGAGGTATGTCTGGACTTCAATCAATTCTCATTCTTTTTGTGCAATTATAATGAAGCTCTAATAACCCCGAATATCGGGGTTATGAGTAAGCGAAAATTGCATCATGCTCACTCAAATATGATAACATTTCAGAATGTGATAACATTTCAGAATGTGAATATTTATATTGACAATTCGTCTAATATTCAAGAAATATAGAAATAGAACATTATATTCTAGAATCTTTTTAAATACATTTTAAATACGACGTATAACTTTTAGATAAAATGAAGGGATGCTGGAACCTTTTTCTATATCTTTTTTTCATGAAACAATCTAAAGATGTGCTATTTTATGTTATATATAAGTGATATTCTCAGCGTTACACCAGACAGATAAGATTACGGTAGATGATTTTTAGCAAAGAATTCGATCGGCCGGATAGCACGGCGTTGTATTTCCTGAAAAGTGGCTGTTACTCGACAAAAATAATATCAGGGGATATCTAAAACACTTTTCACAATTCTTTTATCGAATATATTTGCACTTGAGCATGATTATCGGATGGTAAGTTTCGCGATAGCCTCGTTTGTTACAAATAATTCTCTTTTATCTGGCTGCAACGGGTATATCTTTAAATAATGCAATTTTATAATTTAGTCAGTAAAGAAGCTTAAAATAAAATATTATTTTTATTTTTGATACAACTAACTAGAATGTAAAATGTATCTAATTGCAAATGTGGTTCGTATACTACATGATTCAATCTCACTTGAAACGCCGTAACTTATGATATACCAATTTCCTGCTTTCCGCTACAGGATTAAACGGAATATACTTGATCGATTAAATTCCCTTTACAATAAAATAGATGAGAGAAAGCATTAATCACGTGATCCTATCATTTCGACATCACGCTACGTTTCCCGATGTTTCTGTCCCCTTTCGCAAGAGCAGTCTCTCGTTTGCCTCTTTTTAGGCAGAAAAGGCCGGGTAGACAGGAGTGACATAAAGGGGCTTTTAACTCGAGCGTAATTTCCTTTTGATCGGAAATTCAATATTTTCTTACGGCCGCCGCGCCTTTCCGCACACGTAGCGCGAGTTTGCTGCTTCCGGAACTTTCCAGGCCGTTTCTCGATAGAAGGCGATTAGAATGCGTACACGGAATCGGAAAAAAGAGCACGTCAAGGTATGTTTCCGTTCGAAATGCCGATGAGTTTGACGTGAATCTATGCTTGCCAAGCGAAAGAAATGATTGCAGTTTCGACTTAAAGCGTTTATCAAACTTATTTATACAGGAATGAAAATTTACATCAAAATTACTGTAATAACATTCTATCATGTACAGTTACATCATTTGTGTAAGCAAAAAATTTCAATAATCAATAATAATTATTTATCTAGCGACAAAATATAATGTTTAATTGTAAGTAAATATCTAAGAAACTGCTATAGTAATTAATAAATCCTAAATATCAGAAGTTTTACTTGTAATATATTTTACGGATCGATAACAAGCTGGAGTGGTGTAGTTGTTATTGAAAAACGAGCCTAGTATATTAGCATAATAAATCTAGAAACTAGCCAAACAGGAAATTACAAAGTTCTCTAGGCTTGTAGTAGACGAATTATGTGGGACGTCGAAAAGCGAGACAATCTCTAGAACTAGCGATATTCCGATTATAAACTTATTTCAGGCCTTCGTGATCGATCTCGCGCGATTTATGTCAGATGTATTAAAGTTTTCGTGTTAACGAAAAGAGAGGAAGGTTTATAAGCTACCAGGAGCGACGCCAAGCAACTTCAATTCTGGTACCGTCGCTTGTCTCGTTTTTGCCGCAAGTATGACTCGCAGAACCCAACTTTCACGAAAAAAAGTGGCTATTTCGATAGCTCTTGATGTAATAAAATTGTTAAATAGATTTTCAAGAATGGAATTGTAGATTGAATTACTTTCGTACGTTCTCTTTTCTACGTTTTCCAAGATAAAATTTGATACTCGAGGTCGTAATATAATAATTATAAGAATTAAGTGCATCATAGATGTGAAAATATTGTTTTCTAAGTATTTCTAACTGATAATTTTTCTAGTAAAAATAAAATAATATAAAGCATAAAATTGTACCAGAAAAATATGTATTAAAAATGTACTTTTTTTTATAATTATGGAATAGAAGCTTGTTTTAAAAATTTTCTAGAAATGAGAATACATATGCTGTATTCAAGAGTAACAGTTCACTACACGGAAAAAAAAAACGGTTTTATTGTGATAAATGTTTAAAAACATTAGGTACAGATCTGAAAATAATTTTGTTGGACTATTAAAATAATTACAAACGCTCAAACTGATTGGTAGAATATCAAAATGCTTTTTGCATTGCTTATTATGTTTGAATTCCCTACATAATTATGTTGATGGTCCAATAATATTATCTATATATAATGTATCTAATTAAATTTTTAGAGATATTTCAGTAACATTATTCTTTCCGTATACACATCTATAAAAAGTTAACAATGATGGTTACATGCGCGCAACAATTTTTATCATTTTATAGAATATCATGTTATCTTTTTCTTTCTTGTTTCTTTGTAGATGGGCGTATCCTAGAATTACACTCACCTGATGGTGTTCACGAATGCTGGTTGAGAGCCGCTGACAACACGGAAGCGAACGTCTGGTTCAATGCTTTGCACTCGGCGTTGGCAGCCCTCACCTTGAAAGCATTACGACTGGCCTCAGCACTTCCAGATCCTCAGCAGCTTCAGCACATAGGCTGGTTGGCGAGGAGACATTGTCTTCAGGTAAGAGAAGTTCCCAAACATTCACTTTGAGAAGTATGCTGATACAGGATAACTTCCTAACATACTATCTTGCAATTTATCCAAGAATATTCTATACATATTATATTGACGATCGATAGAAGTCTTATTCTCGATAAAAATAGATTTATACTTGAAAATATTTATTTTTTGTTATGCATTATAAATAAAATACTTATTGATGAAAGCTAAATTTATATAAATAACAAATTTATATGACATAGCTTTTTAATAAAATAATAACTGTCGAAATAAAATTTAATTATCGTATCCTTAATTCTTTCGTCTGCAATCTGGATCTTTTTGTTCTTGTCTAAACTTTTTTGCTGTTAAGCTTTCAAAAACGTGGTTAAGTGTGATCTTCTTTTCATGATTGATATATACAGTCTAAACAGTCTCTAATAATAAGAAGTATCCGTTTGAGCGTAACCGAATACAACACAGAAGATTGAAGCAATATTGCCGCAATGTTGCAATATTGCAGATTACAATGTAAATTAACAATATGCAAAATGTTAGTAATATGCTTGTAATATTCCACAAACATTGCAAAACTATAATTCTTTAATTGTTACAATAATAATAATAATATAAAAATATAAGTTTTTACAATATTTATGTAATACAGTCTTTTAGTTTAACCGTTTTTATGATATAATAATTAATATAATTCGTTTTATATTTAAATAAGAAATTTATCGATCTATTATTTGACGGCCATTAGCTAAGCTTTATATTTATTTTAAATATGAAATCAAAAAATTGTATAATATCGAATTTGAATACAATTAATGCATCATTATCGGATAAGACAATAAGCAATTAAGCTGCTGAAAACGATTTATCGAAATATTAATTATGTGATCAATGATGTATTTATGCCCGATGTGAACGCAAGAATAAACCAGCGCCCGAACTTTATTGATAAATTGCATACCGTTATTTTTTAATTGATTTCAATTGACTCGGAGTGGTTCCGAATTAAAAAGAATCACTGCGATTAACTTAATCCATGATTAACTTACCAAGCGACTGTTATAGCGATTATTATATTAATGTGGATAATATTTGTAGTTTGTTCGCATACACATGCTTTATTCTTACGAATAAATTTAGAATTAATACTAAATTTATTGGAATATTTTATGGTTTTATCATAAAAAATTGCTTTGGAAAGCACATATCACTAGAAATGCAATTTATAGAAAAATCAAAGTTAGTGAGATACATGTATAGTTTTCACTTTAGAGTCTTTGTAAAAAATTTATCCAAATACATTACATTGCAATATTACTGGAACGTTTTGTTGCAATATAACAAAAAGCGAACATTTTAACATTGTTGGAATTTTACAACAATGATTCAGCAATCATCATGCAATATTGCAATGGTTCAGTGAAATCATTTCTGCAATCTTTCTATGCTATGTGGGAAAATATCAATTATTTTCTACAAGAGGATTTTTCAAATAACGATTCTTATTTTCGATTTTGTTAATATTCGATAGAAAATTGAATTGATTTTGTAGTTATTAAGTTTCATCTGTATATACCTGTATATATATATGGGTAGAATGTATACAATATGTATGCAGGAGAATATACGTTGAGTTGTTTTGTTTATCGTGTACGTTGCGTATATGGAATTATTGAACGTCAACGTTATGGGAAAGCAAGTGACGAGCCAAGCCATCGCCAATTGACCTTCCTCTTCGTCGCTCGCACCATATTGCCTGATTAGTGTCGCAACCGCTCAAATACTGTTTGGTTCAGAGAGACGTTGGATAGTATTTAAGCAACCCGTGGGACGATTTCAGAGGAGGGCGACTGGCAATCAGGCGCGCTAATGCCAATCAATTATGTGCCGGTAGCCACGTGCCCTACGGCCCTCCTGCGGCGTCCTTGATGCCGCCGATACTCGCAGGGCGGTCCTTTATCAACAAGGCAACATCCGGTGGCGGGCTTCGCGTATTAGTTATCGATTCCTGCCGGTTACACGATCAGTAGATCGATAGCATCGTCGTCGATGCTTCGGCCGGTCTCACCGCTGCACGTTTACCTGCTGCGATCTCTGCAAGTGACACGTCTGCGGAGTTGGATGGCTAGGTGGAGATGGAAAGATCAACTGTCGCACCTCGGATATCCCTAGTGGCGCTATTTAATTGGAAACTGTGGATAGAACAGATTTCTGCTCGATAAGGCTCGTGGGTTTGGCAATAAATATTTAATCGGTAATGAATAGAAATAAAAGTTCAATTCCGATCGATCATTTAGTCATCAGCGTTTGACGTTAAATATTGTAATTGGTTTATTTTCACTTTAAATGTGTGAGTAATATATTCACGTTTCGAATGTTTTTTACAGCGTTATTTAACTGAAAATAGTGAATACAGTTGATCTTTTTTTTTATTCGTAATGACATTAAATCGCTGTCACATAAAGCTCTTTAAATGAAATTCATTATTTATCTAATCGTTATTATGGCGTGTTAGTTATTTAAATATTTTAATACAGTTAAAATGAAAGTTATTCGTTTCGAATTGGCTAGAAAAAAATCGCATTCGCTAAAATAGATGTAGATACAAAAAAAAGGTATTGAAATAATGAGTGTTTGATAACTTTTGATTTGATTTGAGGAAAATCGAAAATATTTCTTGAAAAATATTGTTTTTACAAAAAAAAAAGGAATGTTCGTATATCGATCTTTGACAAGTATTTATTGCTTCTGATTGGTGTTTTATTAGTATCTATTCAAAACCGTGTGTGCATCAATAATTTACTACGCATATTTCGCATTGCATAAAATAAATATTGCTTCTGTTCTATCTGCGATATTTACGTTAAATCGCATACTATCGTTCAAATCTGATGTGAAACGAAATGCTCGCTTGTCCGCTTGTTGAGCGCGAATAGATCGGCGTATTCATTAATGTGCCGGGGATCACAGCGCCGCGTCCGAGTGGAATTTATCGATCGGTGATCCATGACCCGGTGATCGACGCCTGTCATTTAATTAACGATTCGATGGGATATTTAAGTGCCGCTGTTAGTAATCTAGCAAAGCGAAGCAACGTTTGGATTTTTCCGGGCACGTGGCGATCCATGATCAACTAGCTGAACGAGTTGTATCATTATTTAGAAGCGTGGTCGTTCGCGCTGAGCACCTCGTAAAGCTGGATATTGCGTTTTATGAACAGCATCGAGCTAGCTAAAATGTATGCGGTAAATGTGCCGATCACGCATGGCGTTTTCATAACTGAAACAAAAACGCTGCGAAAAATACTCAAAACCGCCGTGAAAAACACGAGGAGTACGCGCAGTGCTAGTATGTGTTCGTACTATGTATTTTGTACTACATTCTGTCATCCTATTTAATGTCGTCCGCAGTGTGCCGTTACGTCCGCTTAAATCGTCGATTTATTTTATTTACTGTTGGATGTAATCGATTTCCGGCCAGCTCCACTGTCGACGGTTTCGATTCTCTCCTGGTCGGCCATGTTAGCCGATTACAGTAGTTATCCCTACCTGTTGGACTATATATTTACTAAAAACGTGCAGTTTTCAGCCTTTTTTATTCGGAAACAATATTTTAGTATCAAGTTAATAATTTATATCTATACGAATACATATATATAGACAACGTCGAAAATTTCCGCAAATTGACAAACAGAATGAATAATTGTTGCTCTATTGTTTTTCGATATATTTGCCCTTAGGCTGTTAGACACTTGTTTATTCAATAAAATCAATTGATTGCATCATTTTAAAGGCATCTCAAACATCAGATTTCCAAGACTCGATTGCTGTTTTAATTGAAAAACAAATATCTATTAGATTCACTTTTCTCTCTCGCGTTAACCAACGCGCTTTAATAACACTGCTTTATTACTGTAAATAATATTAATAATGTTAATAATGTTTCTCATCAAATTATCCTTAAATTCTGGTGGAAATATTTACCTTGTCGCACCTAAATTATTCAAAAAACAATAATTAGAAATTCAGAACAAGAACTAATAAGAGTCTAACGCTGATATAAAAGCGATGAGTTAGGAAATGCAGATAATACTCAGGTGTTGACGATTGTCTTCACTTATTGTATCGAATGTTTCGGTTCACTTTGGAGTCACCTTCATCAAAAAGTAGAATATAATACATCGTTGAAAGTAAGTCACTTGCAGATTAACAGAAATGCAATAATCAATACGCTCAACGGGAAACAAAGAAATTCACAAACATTGATTCACAATTTTCATAAGATATAAATTAAAACAAATCGTTCCTCGGATTAATATCATGTCAGTTCATCTTGATGTGTCATTTGAAATTACTTGAAACAATTTCAAACAATTTCAAGATGAACATTGAGAGAAATGATTTTGTTGTAGGAACAAATCAAGGGAAAGTAAATGTGATATTTAAAAAACTGATCGATTTGTTACGATTGCAAATT
>NW_012130102.1:2012113-2020889 GCF_000143395.1 Atta cephalotes | reverse complement strand
ATATATATATATATATATATATATATATATATATATAATATAGTCGTAGACGATTGCAGGATCTTAAATCGTAAGAAATTGACCAATTCTAAGGATTCTCCCTACATTTGACTGTGCTTGATCGATTTACAACTTAAGACTCCAGGATCATCTACGAATTCTATGTAAACAAGCCTAAAGTCTATCCAAAAGATAGGTTAGATTCTATATATTGGGTTGTCCTGAAAGTTCGTGCCTAAAATTTAAATTTAAATTTTAGTATACATTTATTAAATTAAAATTTTTTCTGCGTTTCAATTTTCCTTCAACATCGGCATGAACTTTCCGGACAACCCAACAGTTTGCTTCTGTTATTAATAATTGGTTGGTATAGCAGACTAGCAGCAAACACAACAAGAAAATTTATTGTCACATTTACCGATCACTATACTGGTAGCTTGCTAAATTAACAAAATCTTTCTCTTAGTGAACTGACACGATATTAATCCGAGGAATAATTTATTTTAATTTATGAAACGATTGATACAATAAATGAAGACAACCGTCAACACCTGAGTATTATCTGCATCTTCTAACTCTTCACTTTTACATCAGCATTAGTCTCTCATTAGCCTTGTTCTTGAAGTTCTAATTATTGTTTTTAAGATTGAGAGTCCTTATTTATATATTTATATATTTATGTAATTATTTAAATTATTCAATAAGACATGCTATATCTTAAAAATTTGACCTAATAAAATTTTTCTGACAACATATTCAAACTTGACGTTCCCAAATACATTAAGAAAATTATTTCCTTTTCTTGCATTAAAAATTATTAACAATTTGTAAACTAGTATAATATTACAAATACATTTAGGTATGTATTTGTACGTATATATATATATATATATATATTGTATTTCTTTCAATATATAATATCTTGGGCATATATCTTGATTTCAAAACGAAAACTCCTATCCTATTGTATGTTTTACAATTTGAGAAACATTGAAATCGATGTTGGCGATCGGTGCGCGTGTAAGTGCAATGTTGCAAGCAGGTTCTTTGTCGGAAGGAAACAAAATGCGACATTTTGCCCAAGTCGGCAATTTGTAGAAGAAGCGTGACGCAAATACGAGTCACAGCAGCTAAGGCTAAAGGGTAAGGGCAACCCGATAAATCCAACAAGTTCACATATTGAATCGGCGACGCCGCCAGAAGTAACGCCCAGAAAGTCCGAGCATAGGTGAATGGTGGAATGCCGTCTCCTCTAATCTCGTATATACGATCGCAATAAAGTGTCAATCTCACAGGAGATACATTCGGAACCCGATCTCGATTGGCGTGGCGGTGACATGGACCGTGCGTTTCGCCCGAATCGTGATTCACGACATTGGAACTGATACCAAAATCGACAGAGATAAGGCGAAATTGAAATTGCAACACAAAGATTGCAAACTTACAGCTCATATAACCTTGAAAAAAAAATCTTACGTTTCATAATATTATAATTTCAAGAATTTTTTGTATTTTAAATTTATGAACATTTCTAAAAAATACTTCTTCCGAAAAACTTTCTTTGGAAATGATAGAATAAGAAATCTTAGAACATTTTACAATTTACATATATAAAAAGTTCCAGAAGAGATGTAAACTTTTTCAGCATTTTTTGTTCTAGTAAATAAATCTAAGAAATTTTTTAAAAAGTTAAAAATTTTTTCAGATTGTAAAATTAGAACTTTTGAAAAATTTAAAAATTTACATAGAAATTTTGAAAATTATATAAAGAATTCTACGAAAAAAAAATTTGCCGGGGGATTCAAACTTATAATTTATCTAATCTAATTCTAATTATTATAAATAATATTTTAAACTTAACTCTTTGAAAACGGAAATTCCTAACAAAAATATTTACGGAAAATTTTATTTTCTAAAGGTTTTCAGAATCGCTGAATTCGATTCTGGCCGAATTCTAAAATTTAAAAATTTCAAAACAAATAATCTAATTATCGTGAAATTCGGTTTTACTCTCATATCGATTCTCATATCGATAAGTTTGAGTGAAAATGTCGAATTTCGGAAAGATAGTAATCTCAAATGGAGATGTTATTGAGCGCTGATAATCAATATTTGTGAAAGTCCAATTTGGAAATCAGTACTAATTGTTTGCATAAATTGATGAGCTTCAAATAAAGCTGGGCAAATTGGGAACTTGACATTATATTATAGGTATATATTATGTGTATATATTGCAATTAAAAATTTCTTAAAATCGAGTTTCATGTAACAGTCAGATTAGTTTTTCAAATTCTGTCCACTATATTAGACTACCATTTTGGATTTTTTATTTTCAGCCTGAGATTCGAATAAATTATTATCAGATTAAGCCAAGTTTTATAAAAATCGAGTAGTCAAAAAAGGAATTATATCCGAACGATACATTACTCCATAAAAGGATTAATATATGTATTAATAAACTAAACATTGATGTCTGCATATTTGGAATCGTAAATAAATGTTGAAAAGATAAATAAATGTTGAAAAAAGGGGAAGAATCCAATTTGAGCAAAGAACATAATCCTCGTTGAACAATGTAATTAGTTTGTCATTTGTAATGACTTCCTTTTTACAGTTTAACAATCGTCCGTGCAAAAAAAAAGGCGACTGGAGGGGAATAAATAGCGGCAATACATCGAGCGCAAAAAGCGTTAAAATTCCACATCAAAGTGCATCGATGGCGTCGATTAATTTTGTCGTGTCGTGTCTGCCCGCTCGCGATAAACGAATTTTCATGGAATTTTGGTGTACGGCACTTTCGGAGGAACAGCGACGAGCTATTATAATTTCCATGAAAATCGAACAGACGCCGGGAACGATCGCTTTATTTCACACAATCCTATCCGGATATAAATTCATTCCCAATCATACTGCGATTTCTGTTTACTCAGTTCTTATGCCCTACGTTCAGTATATTGACAGAAAAGCATATTTAACTGTCACATTTTTATCGAAATTAAACGGCTTTTAATAGGTTGAATACAAACAATGATGACAACGACATTAATTTTGTATAAATATTAATAATGTGCGTTGCAGAAAGTTTTATATGATAATTTTGTTATATGAACGCGGTAATCATTTATAAAATTGTTCACGAGCAAGAGATAATTATGACAAATAATTTATGCAATTTTTTTGTTTACGACTCTTTCTTAATAATCATTTTAATCTCTTATATAGAATTTAATATTATTGCTTATGTCGCCTTTGTTATTGCGTGCTCTCGTTAGAGTTTTTGTTATTATCGAATCCACCCTTCCAGGCATGGAACATGAATATGGCGGCGAGCTTGAAAGCAATTTGTTCGCGCATTCCTCGCGAGTGTGTTGGCGTTGGATTAAATCTGAGGCCGAGCGGGCATTAAATTAGCCGTTGAAAATTAACGGTACGCTATTTAAGTATATTTTAATTAATCCGAGCATAGAGAGATTACGCGCAGCTTCGTATATTTTTTCACTAACCCGGAGTTAATGTAATTGGGTAAAACTTAATGTGCCTCTCAATTAACCTCCGAATAATAAAGCGTCGCTTTGTAATGCCTTTCCATTCGTAGTCAAATGTAAAATTAAGTGCCTGCGGATAAATAAAAGTTTTTCTGGCATATGTAAAACAATGAGAGATATTGAAACTGTACTAGTTCTAGTTATTCTAGAAATTGCGCCACTCTTGTTGAAATTCACGAGAGAATTCTTGATAAATCTCTAGAGAAGCACGATTCGTTACATTTACAATTTCGTGTAGTGTCTTTTTTATATAACTTGTATTAACAAATTTGTATAATGATTTGTAATGGCTTTAACAATTCAAGATAGAAGATACATTAGAAATTAACCAATAACCAGGAATTTTAGTTATTAGTCAGTTTGAGCGACGCTTGTTTGGATAGTATATATAATTGGATAGTAAATTTAACCAGTTTCTAGCCAGTTATTAACCAGTTTCTAGTTAGTTTCTAATGGTCTGGAACAAAATTTGTTTCTAAAACGAAGACTATATTTATTCTTGGAATCATAATGGAAGGACGTTAAATGTGTTCGTCGAGACGAATTTCGTACAGTTCTGAGATTCCAAATTTATTATACCATTTAAATATGGATTTGTAATTTTGCACATTTGTAATTTTGAAATGACAGCTTAAGAGGCCGAAATGAGTACCTGCCAAATAAAAACATATAAAAGTGATCCTCAAAGAAGAGAAGTATACATTTTTATCGCTTTCCAAAAGAATTAATGTTAAAGTGGGAATAAGAAGTTTGTGGAAAATTAATTTTTATTATGACAATATGGCAGCATAGTCACGGTCTCATTAGCTGTTAGAAATACATAAGAATACCCCTGGGTTCCTTCCATCATGCTTATAATTGTTTTTAGACTAGTCAATTAAATTATTATATCTTCTTAGTAATAATATTTTATAATAATATCAAATTATTATCTATTAATATGTTTATCGTATGTCACATGTTGAAAATAGTAATATAAGTGATAAGGAAAAATATAATGAATTATCCTATGATTTTTTGAAACGATTAATCCTTTTATTTCTATTTATTTTCAATAAAAATATTATTAGTGGATTCCATAATTTCAAACATTATTTTATTTTATCTGATTTGGCCAATTTCTGGAATAATTAGTAATCAGAAAATGACACAAATATATATGAAAGTCAAGCTCGTAATATGCAACGCAATATAATAAGTCAAATGATCAAAAAACGAAATCTGTGATAAAAATATTAAACTTTTACTTAAAAAAACTTATATTGTGATCAATTTTTCGGTGGTCAAAATAGTAAAAGATCGAATTCCGTTGTGGTTCACAATTTTCAAAAGATTATCTTTTTAAAACTATAAACCACAATGGGACTTAATCTTTTACTACTTTGACCACCGAAGAATTGTTCGATATATTCCCGTGTTTACTAGGCAAAAGCTGGCTATCAAATTGACCAATTTTGAAGTGGCTAGTTGCTAATCAATTTTATTTAAGATTTCCTGGCTAATTGTTGAGTACTGTCCAGTGAATTAAAAATAGTAAAAATTTATTTTTAGTCAGTGACCAGTTTTCCTCAGATATTTTTCTGTTTGACAAATTATAATAATAATATCGCTACACCGCATGTATATCATCATAATTTATCGTCGATTAACATGACATAATACGTGTATTTAAGATTTGTCTATTTCCTTCTTCTGAACGCGAAATAATAGCTTTGTAAAGAGCTACAATAAACCCCTGCCGATGCCTTTCTTGTCATCTTTTTTCACTCCTTTGTTGTCTTTCTTTTATCAGCAAAAGTCTTTCGTCCCGACTAACCGGAAATAGTTTCAGAGGTTAAGAAGAATAGGACTTAGTGAGAGGAATGCAGAATCAGCATCGTCGAGGGTGAGAGAGTAGGGTAAGGGTGCTCCGAGCAGACCAGACTTTTCCGATCATTCAAGTCCACCAATCGGTAATGTTCCGTTCGGCCGCTAGTATTTATTCGGTGTGCCTTTCTCAAGGGAACTCGCCAGTAACCGCTATTTCAACCCTCTCAATCCTCTACTATCCCTTCCTTTCTCTCAATCCTCATGTTTCTCACAATCGAAAAAAGCACGGGAAAGTCTACGTGCTCAAATGCCACGCCGCGAATCTTGTGTGTCCACATGTATAGAATGTATTCGCCAGAATCAGTTTAGTTTTTTATATATATATATATATCATTGAAATACGAAAGACTTGAAAATTAGGCTCGTTTTTATATTAATAATATTTAATAAATAATTTTCTGTAAGACATATTTCAGCTGAACTGAATAGCTTGATATTATATTTATCAAAGATACAATTTTTTTTTAAACTATAGTTTCTTGTAGCGATTTAAGATGACAATATCATTATATTTCAATTAACTGCAAAAATCTTTTAACTTTCGTCGAATTTCTACTACTATAACAAATACTGTAATGAAGCAGTGGAATTTTCAATTTGTAAGTTCCTTTGTTTTACTGTGTCCTTTTTGAGAGAATAATGACTCTTCACCTTTCGATTATTCGATTCCTGGAACCTCTTTCACATACGGCGCACCCTGCAAAACCGCGAACTGCATCGAGGGGTTCGTTATTAATTAGAACGCGAACCACTATCGGTCCTCAAACACAGACACCGACGTTCTCCATCCATAATCTTCTCTCGGACCTTGTTCTGACCCTCCTCCCTCCATCTCTCTCTCTCTCCCTCCATCTCTGTATTCCACTCTTCTATAGTGATGTCCATCTCACTCTCCGCGCGGAAGTGGATAGTGCATCAGCAATGCTAAGCAAACTGCGGCTGGAACGACGGATCAAGAGACGATCGTGTACGTGTTCGTTTGCTAGCAGCAGTGTGCATGTGCGTACGTGTGTCAATATCCGTGCAAGTGTATCTACACGAGAGTACAGGTAGGGGATGTGGTATTGGCACTTTTGTGTTTGTGTGTACAATAGATACGTGCTATCGCAAGGTTCTATCAAAGTTTCAAGACGAAATGTTGATACATTAAAGTACAAATAATTTAGATAGACAATTGAGTGTACATATATTCTTTCTTACTCAAAAATTATATTAGGACTCTCGAATTTTAAATACAATACAAAAAAATTAATATAGTAGAGATCTAATGAAAGTCAGCAACGATAAATGGCGCAATTATTTAGTGAATAATCAATAATCAGATTGGATTGATGTCTTCTTTATTTTGAACATATTTCAGCTAAATAGTTTAATATTGCATTTATCAAAGATACAGTTTTCTAAAGCTATAGTTTCTTACATTTCGACTCTCTTTGCAGTCATATCTGAGTGACACGTCGTCGTACACGGACGTGTGTCCTAGAAATGTGTGATCTTTATATTTGATTTTAACAATTCTACTTTTTAATATGTTCAACAAAGCTTTGCAATGCCATGCTTCATATTCCGTGATGGTAAGTCATTTAAATTGTTTACGCATATATCACTCTAATAAGATTTGTTTTTTAAAAATGTCAAATTAACAACGCTACATCTTTATCAATTTGCGAGTGACTTAAGCATTACGGACATGTGAGCTATTTATACTTGTATCTTTCTTTCTTATTATTATTGAAATATATATTTTGTGTGCGAGTGTATGTGTGTGTCAACCATCTTAAGTTCTAAATTGTTCTAAATTGTTTATATATATTGTAATAAAAAGAGTGGAAAAGGCAAAACAAACTATTCCAGTGCATTCGTCGGTCATTCGAGGAAAACGGAGTTTGACAGAAAATATGACGACGCATTCGAAAATCAAATTTGTCTGTCATTCGAGTTGGAAAAGCGAATGGAGTAAAATCCGGAGAAAACCTCTGGCTCCGTCTGGATGCTTGCAATTTTAATGCGGTCTCATTTCCGTCGTACCCAATTAAGGCGTAATTGAATTGCCAAGGAAAATTAATTTGTCGGTTATGTTCTGGCAGTGGAGTTCTCGAGGTTCACCGGTCCTAATACTTTCCGCAATTATGCGTAAATTTGCGTAAACAACTGCGGTTGCGTTATTAAATGATTATCAATCAAGAACGATTACTTTTAATTTTCAATGATAGGACAATGCATATTTCAATGAGATCGATTTTAACATTTAATCTATTTCGTAATTTTTAAAAAAGTGTTTTTATTGCAAATTCTAAGTTTTACGTCTTAACACAAATCTTTTATTCTGGTCTAATGTCTTTCATTTTATTTTATATAATATTCTAGCTTTTCTTAACTTATCAGTTATAGACTAATTTAATTTTGTCCAATAAACCTTAATTAATTCGAATCCTTCTTAATTTAAATCTTAAAAAATTATTATATATCATTGAATTGTACTTTGTAAATGACGTATTTGAAGAAATTTCTTTATAAAATAAGTTTGAAGTTATGTTTCTTACACTGAGATTTCAGTTTAGAGATGTAAGATGTAAGATGAAGTAAATTGTTCGTGAGAGAAGAATGAATTAATATTGCGATCTGTCTTCTGACAATAATTTTCGCACTGGGCATAAACGAAACTCTATTCTCCTTTCTATTTTCTCATCGTAAGTTCCCCTTTAAAGGTATCTTCGGTCTATTCCAGTGGAACCGTAAATACGCGGACAGGCGACTTTAAGAACGATATCGTAACGTTTCCACTCGCTTGCGCGGAAGCGTTGCCGAGCTGGCTAACACTAGCTTCTCCCGCCCTCACATTTACCCTTCTCGTACGAGGTGAGAGATATACCTCCTAATGTGCTTTCCATTAGGGTTGGCGTCACAAGGATGTAACGGCGGATATACAGAATGATTGCATCATAGCAGGATAATGGTTATAACTACGAGCAATACGTACAGTAAAAGCTGATGTTCTCCGCAGTCATATCATGGTGAAACTGCTGGCACATTTGTTTTATCTCTCTCGTTATGTTTTGATTTTACTCAACTACACGATTTTTATAAAGCGCACGTACATGTTTTAAGAGCGAATAGTTATAAATGTTAATATCTCGTAAAAGAAGAGAAGAAAAAATAGTAATATTAAACTAACTTAAATGTCGGTATTACTGATACATTTTTATGTGTAACAAACACATAGTTATAAAACACACACACACACACACACACACACACACACACACACACACACACACACACACACACACACACACACACACACACACACACACACACACACACACACACACACACACACACACACACACACACACACACAC
>NW_012130102.1:2001635-2011709 GCF_000143395.1 Atta cephalotes | reverse complement strand
CACACACACACACACACACACACACACACACACACACACACACACACACACACACACACACACACACACACACACACACACACACACACACACACACACACACACACACACACAGAGCGACATTTCAGGAGAAAATCGTAGCCATCCCAGTAACACATTTTAAGCCGATTTCAGAGGATCGCAACATTTACGAATGCGCCACTCCCACAACCGTATACTTCACCATTCCTCCGTTTCTCAGCTGTCTTCCTCCACTCGCAGTTTGCGCACAATTTGAGTTTGAACACGCTTGAATTTTGTTGTCTGTCTCATTTAAGCATGTTTACGACTCCATTATTTTCCGGGCTTTGGAATAGGCTACGTTTCTTTTTCACGTTTCTCGTTGTGAATCGGAGGAAAATAGAGAGAAATGTGTCATTGCGAGTATTTTTCGTTGCGGTACTGCGCGATTATTAAGTTATATAGAAATTTTCATATTTATTTTTACTGATGCTGGAATATAATTGAAATGCATGTTTTTAAATATGTACGAGTCATTTACGTATATTTTTAAACTAGCCAAGTAAACGAAAGAGAAGATAATATTTTTAAACATAATACATCTCTCTTTTTCCTTTCTTTCACTGTTAGAATATATGGAATTTTAATGTTGTTTAAATGAAAACTTTTTTTACTTAATATACACATACAGTCAGATTGATGATGTATCTAATATAATATATAGATTCAATCGAGGAAAATCTTTTGGTGCATAGACTTTTTGGTATTTAAGTTGTAACTAATTTTCTTTTAATACACATTAATACTTTTAATAATTTTCTTTTAATTCTTTTAATATTTAATATTTAATAAAAGTAGCAAGCTGACATTATTTGTCGTCATTTTGACATCAAAATTTTTAATGTCATTTTAACATGAAAATGATAATAATTTGACGTGCAAAACTTTGTAGTTAAACTTTTTTGTCATCCTCTACTGTAAATCAAAATAGTAATCTTTGCAATTAATTTATAACCACAGGCTCAAGGCTAGATTACAAGAAAAGAAATTAAATAAGCTTAATAAAAGATTAACTTATTTGCAGAATTATTGGCAATTAGAATCCCTACATAGGAAAGAGCAGTCGCACTCATCTTGCAGTTAAAACCACAATGTTATGCTTCTGAAATTCTAACTACGATATATTACTAGCAACTCAAATCCGTATTGCATTACAGTAGCGTCTCATTGCAGGTGTACTAATTTACATGGTTAATATGTTACATATATTCAAATAATACTTACTGTACTAACATCCAGAGATTTCTAATTTTAGTATCATTACAGGATTTCGTTAATTTCTTAGGATTTTATAATAATAATTATAACCTGCTATAAATTTTTGCTATTACGAAGGTTTTCAAGTTCAAAGCAATAGAGTTAATTAAGCTTTTCTCTTTATCTTTCTTTGTTATATTAATTCAAACTACATAGGTAAATGTGTGGTCGCAAGACATTTTTTTTTTTTTACATAAAATGCTACTTCTTGTCCCGAAATTGTTTGCACTTTGTTATTAATTTGCCTACGCTTACAGAAAATTATTATTTTACTACCGGCGTAAAGATTAGGCGAAATTAGCCGAGATGATTTAGGACGCGATCGTGAGATCTCTTCCATCTCATGCTGAGCTCTCTCGTACAGCTGCGAGTGGATAGAGATATTCTGTGTTTAATCTTGTTTTAATCCTTGGCTTTCCGATGAATGTACAGTTGGGATTAATGCTTGTGAAAATATCGCTGCGATTACACTTATATTATAGCGGCTCATAAACAGAAGTATGGTGTCCGATAGTCAATTTTGAGAATATAAAGATAGAAATTACGTAGCTATGTTATTTGCAAGAAAATGATGTCACGATATATCGAGAGATAGATATTCAACAAAAAGTATAGCAATAAAAAATAATTAACGAGTAAAAAGAAACAGTAAAAGAGAACAAACTTCAAATTAGAATATACGATACAGGTCAAATGTTTCGCGTAGGTTTGCGATATATGGAAGGAAAGAATGTGGGAAGATACGAACGGAAATATCTCTCTCTCTCTCTCTCTCTATCTCACTATCTATCTTTCTTGTTCTCTATTTGAGCGAGATATGTGCAATGTGAAAACATAGGAAGGATGCAAAAACTCGTACATCACATGTTATCGCTTCTTTTAGGAGCCCAACCGGACGCAAATCAAAGCCGTTCGATTTATACTCTCTAGTGAGTATCCAGTTCGATTACAACAGATTGTTCTCTTTAGCTACATTTTTTGTCTGCCTTCGATTTTGATCGCAATTGTTTTATTTTAGGTAAAGTTTACAAAGCTATATGTAATTATATATATATATATAAAAGACCGCAAATTCAATACTAGAGTAATTTGGTGGATTATTACCTTGTTCGTTTTTAAAGGATAAATTCTATTATAATTTGAATATTCTCTTTTAGGTATTTACTTGCACATGCGAAATTATTAGTAATTTAAGAGACCTGAGGTTTAGAAAATAATAGCATCAAAAAATTCTCTTTCTAAACAGTTGGAAAATTTTGTATTAAATTTAACATATTTTACATGGCCATCCAATTTTTTTTGCGTTAATTTAATACAAGAAGAAAATGTTACACAAATGTTAAAAAATTTATACAAAAAGTATAATATTGACATCATTTGTAAGCAAATTGTGGATGTATATTTTTTGAGTAAAATTAACATTTATGGTAACATTAAATAAATATATTTTTAGTAAAATTAATTTAGAATATTTTTATATTATTTTATATTATTTTTATATGAAATTATTTTTATATTATTTTTATATTAATTACTTATGTTATTTTACACTAAGAAACGTTAAATATCAATTTAACACAAGATATTCAAATAATATAATTATATTAATACAACATAATAATAATTAACGTAATATCCGAGTGTTAAAAATTCTATATAAAAATTTAACAAAGATCAATTTTAACACAAATATCAAATATCTTTCATCTATATAACTATCTAAGGAGTGAAATATCTCCATTTAATTTAATATTGGTCTTTATTCTAAATAAAAGGCATCTATTTTTACTTGTCAATAATTTCTCATGAGCACGTCTTCTTATTATCTCGAACGGAATCGTCGACGATGCAAATCGTGAACGTCGCCGCAGAGACGGAACGAGAAAGGGCGAAGTGACGTTGTTCGTTGCCGCTTGATAACTCTTCTCTCCACTCGTTCGCGCCTTCCGAACTTTTCCAACCTATTCGATCGACCTTTCCCTTCTCCTATGGCGTTTGGTATTCGCTCTCGGCCGTTTAATATTTCTCTCTTTTCGCTTGATTCCACATTGGTACCCTCGTCGTAGATTGCGCGACGTCTCCCTTCTCCGCTCTTTTCGCTCGATTTCACGGTTGCCACGACACGGAAGAAAATCGGCGTCGCGGCGCACACCGATAAGACGCCAACGACGATTGTGATGTCTGCGGAGCATTGAAACGGATCGAAGGAAAAAGGAACAAGCAATGATTCTCCGATTCCAAGATTCTAGGAAACACATTGAATTCTTTAAACTTCAGTGTTTTGCATTTTTAGATTCTTTAAAATTCTCGAAATTATTGACTTCTTAGATTTTATAACCTTTAAATTTTCGATTAAAACTCGACACACTGCATAATTTTATTGTACACTATTTAAATACAATTAAGATATTAAACGGCTCACAAGATATAATAAATCGTACAAATAAAATAGAGCTACAAGCCATACGTAAGTAATAAATAATAGCTATTGACATTAGATTGAAATTTATAAAATTATAGAATTTTAATGAATATATCTAATGAATATAATCTCGTAGCAGGTCGAAACGTTTAATGTCAATAGCTATTATTTATTATTTATGTATGACTTGCAGCTCTATTTTATTTGTACGATTTACTATTTACTCTATCAGTAATTACGTAATGCAGTAATACGTAACGTTTTTTTAGTAATTTAGTAAGAATGTTTTAGCTGTACACAATATATAAGTTAAATCAGTCAAAATATCAACTACTAAAAAACCAATATCAGTTAATATCAGCCAAAAAAATTAGATCATAAATACACTCTGAAATCAACTGCAAAAAACAAATAATTTGGCTTATAATGGCTTTATACAACAAAATAACCATATTTTGCTGCAATAAATAACTTTCAAACGAGTAATAGAGAGTGAATCCAAATGAACTTTCCCATGAATATTTATTAAAGTTTTATTAGTATACAGGGTGTCTGATAATTGTTATGACAGAGTTCGTGGACATGTAGAGCAGAAACGGAAAGCCTTCTACCATTTCGCAATTTTCGCAATAGTTAACAAGATATTAATTGCTAAAAATTGCCGAAAATCTTCAATAATTTTTTACTCGAATACTATCAACAAAAAAACTGCAAAAGGTGACGATTGTTTATTTTCTTCTCATAAAATTCTACGAATTTTTTCAGAATTTTTTATCAAGAATTTATCTTTTTAGTACTGCATTTTCTCATTTTTACCAACATGAGAAAATATTTTAAAAATTATATATTTTAAAAATTCTGAAAAAATTCTTCGAGCTCTGAGAAGAAAATAAACAATTTTTGTCTCTTGCAGTTTTTTCGTAAAATTGATAGTATTTGAGTAAAAAATTATTGAAGACCAAAAAATTTTCGGCAATTTTTAACAATTAGTATCTTGTTAATTATTATGAAAATTGCAAAATGATAGAGGACTTCCGTCTCAGTTCAGTCCGCTCTACACGTTCAACGAACTCTGTTAGAACAATTATCAGTCAGTATATAAAAACTTTGATTTAATTTTACGACCAAATTTGCAAATAATTAATCTGCAAAATATGATTTTACATAAAAATTAAGATTAACAAAAAATTGTATAATTTAAACTTTTAAATTATGCTCAAATTTTACACAGATACTTATGACTTATCTCTTTCTGTTGGACAGATTTAATAAAGTCGTCGAATTAAATCAAATTGTTTTATATATACTAATAAAATTCTAATGAATATTCATGCAAAAATTCATTTGGATTTACTTTCTCTCTTTTATTTTGTTTAAAAGTTATTGTATATTCAGCAGTACAAAATATCGACTAATAATACAAACAATAATAATATAAACAATTGATGAAATTTTTATATTTTTGGCTTAAATTTAATGTTTTGAGATGTAATGCATACATCCTTAAATATATTTTATATAATACGTATATATTTTCAAAATGATAACAAAATTATGAAAAATTTACAGATTATTCTAAATCACTATCATTTATCACTAAATCACTATCATTTAAAAATAATATGACAAATTTAGTGACAGTTTACTGTCTGGATTGTAAATTATTTTAATAAATAATAGTATTTTTTTTAAATCTGTGTTCTAATAAAAATATATGGAAATATATTATAAAATAAAAATCTCAATTTTTTAATATAAGTACATTATGTATTCAAGATTATTTACGTAGAGTTACATTTCGATGCATGAATTAGTTATCCAGTAAATAAACAAAATATTTGTTCTGTATCTTTGTAACTAATCAATGAATCGTAATGAAACCTTGCATAAATTATTTTAAATATTTAAAGTACTCATAAAAAAGAAAAATGTAAATTTTTTATTATTTTCTAAAATTTTATTTTTTAACAATAAAAATAATCACAAATAAAATAAATAAACTATAAAAACTGTGTTATTAAACGAAAATATAATCTTATTCACACAACTTTTATATGTACATAGTTTATTTAAAGTGTAAATATTACACATACTTCCAAATTTAATTTTCTTTGTACTGAGAAAAAATATAGTTAATTTTAATAAATATTTAATTCAATACTGCCAACTAACAGTAAGTAAATATTTGTTCAATAAAAAAATGATTGTTAAATCAAATTAATATTTCTTGTATCAAATAAATATATCTTTATATTTAATAAATATTTAATTGGCAGTATTCAACCAAATATTTATTAAAATTGACTATATTTTTTTTCAGTATAGGAACTGTATGTCTAATACATCCTTAAATATCCTTAAATTGTAGATTGACTCGATAAAAACAATCGTGCTTTGTGCATAACATTTTCGTTTTCCATATAAAATACACAGGACTAGTTCAACGGTTGCTACGTAGAGTTTTTTAATCTGCCGGATAAACTTTTCGATCGGATGTCGTTCGTCGGCTGAAAGCGACTTCGTCAGAACTTCCGGTCCCTCCTTGTACGTGGGATGTATCTCCTTATGCCGCTACTTACGCGAACTTTTCCGGAGCTTTAAGGAGGCTGAAGACGAAGTTTGATCCTTTCTTCACCAAGAGAAAGAGGCAGAAAGTCGTTTAAGATTAATGTGCTCTTCTTAGGTTGTTCCTCTATGACTTTAACGCGATTGCGATCCTAACAAGAGACAAACTGGCAAGTTTTGATTTCAATGGAACTTGGAAAATATGTAGAGTAATTTAGTAGTAGAAAGAATAGAATAGTTTCAAGATATCATAATATAACAAACAATATTTTATTATTATGTATTGATAATTATTATATATTGATAATATTACAATACTTTTTGTTATAATGTGTATAAAAACGTGCAATAAATCATTTGTTTTATCTACAATTTCTTTATTATTAACGTAACATATAAACAAAAATTTTAGTCATAAATTTCCTTCTTTTTTTTCTTTTTAATTTACGACATCAATTGTATTTAAACATCAATTGTACAGTAATGTAATTGTAGCCGAATATCTTGTTCCACTTGATATGATGCTGCAGATATAAAACGAAGAACTCGATAACGTCATCTTTTCTGAAGTATTGATTTCTTTCATTCTTTAATTCTTCTTTTTATCTCATCGTTGCTGAAATATTTTTCATATTATCATAATTAATTAATAACCCTTTTTGCGCATATTGGATAATTAATAGCATTATTATAATTTGTAATTTTTAAATTGTCTGCCTTATTTCTTGCAGCTACATCTAAAGTCTTCCAAGTTCTAATGTTGTGGAGAGCTTTAATTGTTGAGCTTTCAAATCTTAAATTTCATACTATTAATTTTTGGTAATTATAACATCTTTAGCACGTTTATTTCCTCGAAGAAAATGTTTTCATCAATTATTAAAAATTGGATGATGTTTATGTTAAATGACATAAATATGTTGTATATACTTGCAGAATGGACGAGCCAGTAGTGAGAGTAGCGAAGATGGAGCCGGAAGTAGTGCAAGCACTTCGCGAGGAGCCGGGAGTGGATTCGGTCTTGCGGCTGGATGTACCGGCGGATGGCGTAGTGTTTTTGGTGCAGTTTCAGGCCGGGAACTTAGATTATATGAGTGTGCGCCTTGGAGCCCAGAAGCTTGGGCTTCGCCGAGCATTACCTGTCCCCTTATCGCAACACGGTAAGTCTTCTACAGTGTTTACAATTTTGAACAAATGATCACATTAATTTCTTAAATTCTCCTCTTATAACAAATGAATAAAAGAATCGAGTTACCCTTTTTCTATTTCCTACTATTTTCTACTATTTAAAAAACGAGGTAAACTATCCTATATAATTAATGAAGACCATTACGATAATTTAATTAGTTGAAAGCGTGATATAGCGAGAAATTAACTTGTGAAATTATTTGACACAATAATGCTTCTTCAGTTTTTTCCTCGTAATGTTCACAACAGTTTCAATCTTGATTCTATGTATTTAAAACATCTTAATTACCTAATTCATCTCAATATTTGTTTTTTTTTTGTATATCTTTTCTCCTAGTCAATGTTCGTTCGCTTACGAACCGAAGTCGCGTAACAATCCGCCATCGGCGTCATTAACACGACGATTCACGTATCGCACTACGGATCCCGTATCGACTATGGTCGAGAAAGCGGGAACGTGCTTACGAGTGGAACGAGCCACGTATCGCGTCGTCAACGAGCACTACGACCGCGTCACGTTGTAGCACGTACGTCTCGTCGATTTCACGTCGACGTAGCGTGAGACTGCCATCGTACAGGTTGTCGGGAAATTAAGCGTAAAAAATTCACCAGCATCGCGTACGAGAAAGTGGCTCCGCATGACGAGCATCTCCCGATGGGAGTAACAACTATAAATACAGAGCTTCCAACATCTTGTTATACGTGAACCAAAAATCATTCTGCAAAGTGAAACTAGAAATCTTTCGCCAAGAAAATTCGCATGAGAAAGATAGATTTTGTTGTTTTTAATTTCATTTAATTGATCGAGTATATAATTTAATCGTGCTTCTGTATTGCGCTTTCAGTAGATAATAGAATTTAAAACGTGTTGATAGAAAATTAACGTGAGTAGATACAAAGAAGGCTAATGAGCAGCTATGCGTAATTTGCCTTTAACATTAATTAGCAAAGACAAATTGCCTGAAGATGACTGTAATTAATGGATAAAATGTTCTGGAAATTTGTTTTAATAGAAAGATTGTCTACGTACAAACATTGATATTTTGGCTCGCAATTGACTGTGCTTATATTCACGTGGCTTTTAATATCCTGCACATGTAGAATTTATTTCTGGATTCTTTAATCAACTCTACATATTCGGAGATTTTTTCTTGACATACATAAATATTGAGATATGAGATATTTCAAGTTGCACGAAATTGCAAATTAAAATCTTTGAAAAGTTATGAACATACGTATACATTTACAAGATTTTTATTATAAATTTTAATTTAAAATTTCTTTTACAATAACATTTAACATTAAATATCTGAAAAATGTAACAAGCTCCTATTTTTATTAAAGAAGATTTGATTAATAAAAATAAATATAAATATTAATAAAATAAAAATAAATATTGAATCTTAATAGAAAATTTACATTATAATTTATAAAATTTTAAAATAATTAATAAAATTTTATATAATACCTACAAGCATTTGCAAGAAAGATGAAAAGAGATACACATAAAGGACATCTATTCTAGCACAGCATACAGACAGACTATCCCTACATTTGTATTCGACGGTACAGTAGGAGGATTATCAATGAGGCACATCGGATTACAGCAGTTAGCGATGTTCGTTAGACCGCTATTTTAATTAAGACTATTATACATCCGGCCGACTGTTCGCGTGATGTCATTGTGACGCTCGTTACGTGCACGGCTCGCGAAATCATTTTCGTCTCTGTGGCGATTCATTTTGTAATGTGTCGATGCTACATTATACCGATACTAATCACGAATGTGTCGTTTAACTGTATGCGTAAACGTGATTCGAGCTTTCAACGGGCACATCTAATTATTCGCTGCATTGCTCTGAGTCGTTGAATGGGCATTGAAAGGATCTAGTAGTGAATGGATCAGTGAAACTACTCGCTCGGCTTTATACTGCTGATTATATACATACTAAGTAATATGATTGAAGTATCCATGGCTACGTATCGTCGAAGGTATCGCGCATATCCTTCCGAAATTGCATGTAAAAAGGTAGTGATGTTGGGATATGTTGCTAAAGAGATATTAAAATTGAATTGGTATCTACTTTCGAATAACAGCACATTCGAGATGGTACTTCTGTTGGTGTTTTCCGCTCATATACTGATATCATATTTTATATGTTTTAACCTTTTAAGTTTTTTATATTGTAAAAATTCGTAGCAAATTAAAAAAAAATAAAGAACAAGAGAACTAAAATTTGTTGCTAATTCTAATTTATGAAATACAATACATAGTTTATAGCTCATACAAGATTCATGGTTTGAAAATAATTTAAATTTAATTTTAAAATATTATATATATATACGAAAAGAATAGTTTTGCTGAAGTAGCTAAATTCAGTTAGATACAGATCTGAAAATAATTTTAATGGAGCGTTAAAATAATTATATAGAACGCGCAAACTGGTTGCTAGAATATCAAAATTTTTTATAGCGTTGCTCATCGTATTTGAATGTCCAATATCATTATTTTGATGATTCAATCAAGTTATTTTCATGTGCTTTTGTATGTATATATATATATATATATATATATATATATATTA
>NW_012130102.1:1997257-2000381 GCF_000143395.1 Atta cephalotes | reverse complement strand
TATATATATATATATATATATATATATATATATATTTTTATTTCAGCGAAACCTGTTCTTTTCGTGTACGTTTTGAAACATTTTGAAAGTTACAAAATCCAATTTTTATGAAAGAGTAATAGTACATTGCACCCATGTATAATTCGATAATATACAGTAGCTGCCAAAAGTTTTCTGGCTGACGTAATTATAATAACACAAATTTTACAATAATTTTTATTGATCTTGTTTTTTTTTTACATTAAGTTAAAAGTTCTTGTTGTAATCAGCTTAAGTATATTTTAAATATTAAAATATGTCAAGTATTTATATATTAGATCTTTATTTATTTAAAAATTCTCTTTATCTAAGCAATCCAATTAATAAAATTATTCATTGGTTGGAAACTTTTAGCAGCCACTGTATATAGAATTCTGTCGGAATGTGGATAATGAGATTTTGCATGGATGAATAAATCGGTGTTTAAACAAATACATCGATCGAAACGTTTATTAATTCCACGTAACGTCCTTTTGCAATCATTGCGGCCATGCTACACGCACTAATCACGATTGGTTTCGGTTTTCATGGCGAATTGCCGGGTTGGTAAATAACCGAGTGAGCAAATATCTCGGCAGAGCATTTGTCAATACGGACTGAAATTAATAGGATGGTAATACAGATTAGATCCTATTAGAGATATATTAATTATATTGATTTGTGATAACAAATTGTTTATTTTTTGTCAGCAAATTACTGAAATTAAGAAATATTATTCGAGGACTTTGGAAAGATTGTTTAATCTTAAAATATGTGTAAGGTTTTTTAGAATAAAATAATAGATGTTAATATGACACAAAAGCTTAACTTGAATATTTCAATTTTATAGATTGGAAACTAATAAAGACCTTTTCTTTTTTTCTGTCTCTTATTATTATTTTAATATCAAATTAAAATTAAAACTCACAACGTCTAAAAGCGACGCGCATGTATTTGAATTAAAAGTCCATTTATTTATCAAAACGAATCGAATTTCTCGAACTCATCAGCAATGTTGCTCGATGCACAATATTACATTATCCTTACAGGATGGTATCGTTTCTACCATATTTTTTCCGGTATATTTATTGCGACGACGTTCCGCGACCCATTTCCGTTCTTTTCCCATCTCGATATCAGCGTACAATCGATTTCAACGTCTCGTTCTCTCTGGACGTTTACCTACTATCTGTCCGCTTTATTTATTTATTCGCACACTCGAACGGATTGCGATCACTGCTACATCGTCGTATTAATATAGGTTCAAACGATCGATTTATTTAGCCGTTGTTTATTTACTGTATGCGAATGTGTTTATTTAGCCAACTTTGTATTGCGACCAATGCGAGTGGTTGAGATCAGTGTTAGTTTACAGTACGATCAATTATTTTAGTTGCGATTGTTTCGACATATTCCTAAATATCATCTACATGAATATTTACCAAAAATCTCGAATCTGCGAGAACTGATCTCGCAAAACTCTTAATTTATTCTAATACTTAAAATATCCTACAGTTAAGTTGATTATAATAAGAATTTCATTAACTTGTAATATAAATTAAGAAAAACAGATTGAGAAGAACAAAAATTATTGTAAAATTATATATATGTTATATATATAGGTTGACCGGAAACTTTTGGCAATCACTATTTTATCTGTTGTTGGGTAAATGAATAGTTAAAAACGAACAGTTTCGTACTTCTAAGTACCATTTATTGCTCCCCTAACCTTTACATTTAAAACTAATTAGGATGCATAACACACGTAAACAATACAGTTACAAATTTATTTTCTGGAAATAGTGTGTCGTCAAGTATTTGCCACTTTTCTCAGAATGTTTCACGAGCTGGATATTTCTCTAGAAATGTTACTGCTTTTCTGCACAAACGCCGCTTCAATTTACTGCCTCAATCGTGAATCTCATTTACGGGACTCAGCATCGCGGAAAGCGGCTTACAAAAAATTTAAAGGAGCTTTAGTTTTAAAGCTGACTTCGAGATAATTTGTGTCGCGAACTACACGTTAAAGTCCACTTTAAATCTCGACTAACTTGAAATTCCTCGAGCAAAATCGTTCTCGCGTCGCCGTCCAGGAATAATCTCTTGCTTCTTTAAACCGTCGCCATGTTGCGATAGAATAATTAATCGTATGGAATAATTAATGGATTGGCTAATGGGTTTCCATTGCGTGGAATTTATGTACTCCAAAATAACGTTTGAAAATCATAATTGATATTGGTAAACAACCCGTATAATGTCGCTAAGTGCATTTCGTTCTAAGAATAAAGACAGAAATTAAGAGTAAAGAAATTAAGTAATAAAACAAAAGATAAAATATAAAGGTAACACGTTTGAGCTAAAATTATTCAATTATCATGACTGATATTAATAATATTATAAGAATTCATAAAAAAAATATTATTCACACAGATACAGAATGGACGTACAATCTGCAAAAAATCATTAATTATCACCGTTTATCTTTGCTTGTAAATATGTACAATTAAATATTTTATTTTTATCATGTTATTTAAAGAAAAATATTATCACAAATGGTATTTCAGTGTTGATAAAAATATTGAAAAATAAATAGTGTTTTTCTGCTTTGTATTTATACTTTTTAAAAACAGTATAATGGGTCTTATTTAGTCTAGCGTGACAAAAAGTAGATGGTGTTACGAATAATAGCGAGGCAACATGAAAATTTTCATAGCGACATTTTCTCAAGAGCGCTGCTCAAAAGCCGCGTCCATTAATCCGCGAGGAAACGCGGCGCTTCATTATTTACATCCACAGAACTTCGCTTCGCGGTCTTGCTTACACGGTGCGCGCCGTCGCTCGCCATTTAAACTGTCGCCGCGTCCGACGCGGTGATTAACCGAGCGGGTGATCGTAATTAACGGTCCGGCACGACGCCTACGAAACTTAAGGACCGTGACCGTGCAATCTTCTCGGATCACGAAGCACCACCACAAGCCGCACCGCCGCCGCGCCGCGGCTTATTTCGAGATCGAAGAGAAAGAGGAGAGAGAGAGAGAGAGAGAGAGAGAGAGAGTAGTTTATTCTACTTTCAGACTATTTACAATGTATTCTACTAAATTGACTG
>NW_012130102.1:1991389-1995987 GCF_000143395.1 Atta cephalotes | reverse complement strand
AGAGAGAGAGAGAGAGTTTATTCACTTTTCAGACATTTCAATGTATTCTACTAAATTGACTGATTGGTTTTCCCGTTATTTCACTTACGGAATATTTTATATCTTCTAAATTTTTCGAACCATTAAATTTATATATTTAAAAATCTACGTAGCATTTATGCATTAGCATTAATATAGAAATACCTACACTAATGATTATTACGACACATAAATAAATGTGAAACGTCGTTTTTTTTTTTAAATATTTTCTCAAGCTCACATTTTCTTTTAAAACATTTTCTCAAGCTTTGTGATTAAAAAGATAATAAAATCACTCAGTTCGGATACTCTCATCTTTCTTTTTTTAATCTCGTTTATGTGACAACCTCTTTGTCTCTGCGTATCGTGTATTTTTCTTTTCATGCTCGTATTTGCAGATCACATACGTGCTCTATTCGATGGTTTGTTTGACAAGGGTTGCCAGAGATTGTCTGATGATTAATCACTTGCTATTAATTAACTGAAAATCAGGAATCGTCCACTTCACGTTGCTATTGCATCCTATCCTCTTTTCCTATTATGTATTTATTAGAGCAATATTAATAGTTTAAAGCGCGTTTTGTTAAGATAATTATATTTTAGATATAATAGACGATGTTAAACATAAGACACACTGAGAGAAAAGTATTTGTGACTATAATTGCATAAAATAATTATGATTAGGGTTATCATTTTTATAGTTATTATTGTCATAATGTTATAGTAACAATAACCTTATATGTTCAACCCGTACAAAAATTGTACCATAAATTGTGATAATTTCAAATATTAATATAGTAAAATATGAAAATACTTATGATAAATAAAATAACCATTTTTTATGTGATAATTGCAATCATAATTATAATGAATATAATCATTTTTTCAACATTCGCTTACTATTTACATGTGATAACAATATATAACTAAAAAATATATTTTTAGAAATGGAAAAGTCTGCAGTCATTTTCAAATAGTATGTGTAACTATATTAATAGCACATTTGACTGTACTTCTAATTACAAATTTAATTCTCAAATTCACTATACGTATTATAAAAATTAGAAAGAAAATAATTGTAAAAGTAAATTATTTGCACTAAATATTTGGCATTACTATACAAATGGAAAAAACAGATTTGAATTAACTAAAATTGTGATAAAAAATGAACAATCCAGAATTCTAGTTAAGTTTACCAGATTTAAATCTATCAGAAGATTCTGATTGAAATAACCAATTTCAAAATCTACCAGAATTCTAGTTGAAATAACCAATTCCCAATCTACCAGAATTCTATTCGAAATAACGAGAATCTAATCTTTTATCAATCTAAACTAGAAATCTAGTAAACTCAACTAGAATTCTGAATCGTTCATTTTCCACCACAATTCCAGTTAATTCAACCAAATATTTTTTTCCGTGTAGCAATATATTTACATAAATAATAATTTAACATTTTCCTTAAAGAAAAAACTACAGGAATAATAATTATATCATAGTCAAAGCCGGTCATATGCTCAAAAATAAAACACAGATCGCAGCGAGACGAAACATGCTAGTCACGGTCGGACGATCTCTCGAGACTGAGGACAATCGCTTTGTCATTATCATTTCCTGTGTTAATAAATACCAGCGTATTATTTCGTTTCCATGTAATCTCCTCAAATATTAATAATATTAAACTGGCAGAGGCATGAAATTACGAGTAAGAATGGTTACAATAAGAAGTATAACATTGGCAATGTCTCTCGATCAAGCGTGCGATTAGCGTAATTCAGTGTAAATGTATTAGGCTACCGTTCTAGGGATTGTAGATTATCTTACCGACGATGCGATGCATTTTTTAATAATTAATTGTAGTTAATAAGACAGAATATAGGTATGTAAAACAGTAAATAATGAATTGAAATGAAAAAATAAAAAGTAAGAATAACAAAAAAATTATTTTTTCGTTAAGATATATCCGTATACATTTTTTTATTACATAAAAGGGATTGTTTAGTTACAATTACCAAATTTCGTTTAAAACAATTAATAATTTAGTTATATTTGTCATATGATTTTATAATAATCTAACTTTGCTACCAATTTCCAAATTTTGATAGTAATAGACGTATGATTTTACGTACTTTTAATTGAGTTTGTTGTTTACAACATTGTTTTATAGTATAATTTACTATATGCAAATACGATTTATGTGTAAGATAATCGTACAATGTAGTTGAATGATCATAATTTAGTGTTCAGGTTATAATTCATATGATCAAAACAATTATAAATTTATGGTTGTCCCAAAAATGATTATAAATTATAATTAAATTATTCCAACCATTTTTTTTCTCAGTGGCAGACAATTAATATAGAAAATAATTTATCACATAATAGATTATAAATTAAAGCAGTTAGAAAATTGGTGAGAAAAATGCTGTAAATTTATATTTAAAGATTCATGAAGAGATTTCTATCATTTTTTAATTAAAAACAATATATCTATACACTATTCTAAGTTTGCCAAATGAATGATTATGTATGAAATTTTTATAAAAATTTTTATAAAAACTGGATATATATATATATATATATACATTATTTGTTTACATTAATACATAATTATCATATTACTTATTATGAATTGAATAATTTTGAATATTTTGTTTATTTGATATCTCTGACCTGTTGCTCTTTATTGTAGACTTTTAATTAATTTGCTTCAATATATGATTGATAAGTGATGAGAAATAAGTCGCGTTTAGGACTTGCTGAGGATGCTTTTTCGCGTTATTCTTACCCGAACTGCTCGTCCTAGAAGAAGTGCGTTAAGCCAGTGTTAGTTCAGTGTAAAAGAAACTTTATCGTGCCTGTCAGCCGCGAGGTAGACGAATGGCGCCCTTAGCACCCTTATCTATCTGCAATTTTTACGCTTAGCCCCTCTTCTCTACTCTCCGTCTCATCCTTGCTACTTTTTTTCTTCCCTTCCTCCTTTCCCCGGCCTGCATTAATATCTTCTAGAAGAAGCTCAGCTCTAATCCGTCAAATCCGAAAAGCTCCACGAAATAAATGTCTACAGGGTAATACACACGGGCGATCGATACAGGATGGCAAGATTTGATTTGAAATTTTTGTTGGAGGTGATCCTGTAATCGATATATTGAATCTAAAAGGATGAAGTTTTATCTGATTTTTCTTTATTTTAAATATAAGTATATTTAATTTTTTTATTAACTAGAAACAAACTTTCTTTTTTTTTAAGTCTTCATTATCCGTGTGTTATGATACAGCTTATTTTTTAAGAATTAGGGATTAATAACATATTAAATCGTAGAATTAATTTTAGGTTATTTTAATTTTATGCTTAATAATTCAAGAAACAATAAAATTTACCATATTTGAATTGAGTTTTTCCATCTTTTTGACTCAATTTTAATCATAAATTTAGATATTGTCTAATACACATATATTGTTATCATTATATCCGTTTGTTTTATGGCATATTTGAACATCATAACTTAATCATTTTGTCATTTATTGCTGCGGATTGAATATACATATATACAGAAAGATGTTTTTTTTTATCTTTACGGTATATGCGTTTTATTTATTATCGGCATGATATGCTGCGTGACCATCAATTCAGATTAGTCCGCAGCTCAACAGGAATTTTCAAACTACTATCATTTTTTTTACGTGCCACTGCAGATTTATGGTATCTACCATGCTTAGATAATATGTGGCTGTATCATTGAAACTAAATATTATTTGCGCACAGACAGTCACTGTGTTATAAAGCTTTAAATTAAGCAAAAATAATGTATGCGTTCAATCAAGTTTAGATTTTAAAAATAAATTGTAAGGTCTTTATTATATTATACATAAAAAAGTCAAATGTTCAAATCAGATGTAAAAATAAGATTTTCATGTATTATTATATCATGTATACTTAAAAAAAACATTTCTTTATTTCTTCATTTCAATATATTAATCAATCGAGTTTCATTGAAAACAATGTGAGATATATATTGACAACAAAAGTTTCCTAAGCAAGTCAATTTTTCATAGTTACAAACTAAGCAATTTTATTACGAATCCAATATCCTTATTCTAACCTTCTTCGTGAATAGTTAAGAAGACCAGCGAAGCGGATCGGCGGCACCATTTGCTGCTAAGTGCTCGATTGTTGCGAGGTGATTCAACATGCAAGCGCTTCGGTGGGAAATCAATTAGCTCTAAAAGTTTTCCGTCGGCGAGCTTGATGAGCGACGACTAAAGGAATATCTGACGATGCAAGGAGAAGAGTGCTACGCATTCAACTCTTAAACTACCTAGATAATTTTTAATTTCCTTTTGCTCATCCACCTTTTCCCATCCGCTGAGTAATTCAGATCTAATTAGCTACTACAAAGAATGACACCCGCTATTCTCATTTTTAATTCTTCAATTAACTGTCATAGAAGGACGTTCCTGCGGTGTTTTTCGTCTCAGTCTAGAATAATTATGGAGATTGCAGGTAAACAGAATTTCTGATCGAGGCTGGAGATGAAATGTTGCATTGTTTATTAAATCACAAATATATATTTTTCCAG
>NW_012130102.1:1966342-1989619 GCF_000143395.1 Atta cephalotes | reverse complement strand
TCTCTCTCTCTCTCTCTCCTCCTCTCTCTCTCTCTCTCGCTGACACACAAATTTTGTTTTTCCCCAACATTCCCCCCCCCCCAGTTTCTCCTCTTCACGATGTCCGGTGACAAACGGTCGCCTTTCTACGGCAGCCGGAAGAAAAGCCGGTTCAAAGAGCAGGGAAAACGAACGTTAAAAAAAAGCGACGGACATTCCGCAGAGAGAAATATTTTCTAGCGTTCGTAACTCATCGAATCTTCCGCGTCACAAAATTCTCACTGCAAAGAAAATCCACTAGTAGCGAATTGACTTTTAATTTATTTAAGCATTTATCATTTATTATTTACTTCTATATCGTTTATTTTATTATTCACTATTATTATATAATTTCGATGAAACGTTTGAGTAAAATTTTAAGTATAATTTATATACAAAATAAAAACTATTTAAAAATAATTTACAAAAATTGTGTAATTAGCAAAATTATTGCTATTATTATTTCTTAAATTATGTTTGATTTTTGTAGTTGTATATTATAATTACTTGAAGGGATGACTGCCTTAATTTTTCTCGTGGCTAGACAAGTTGGAAGATGGATGCGGAATATAAAAGGAAGAGTGTGGGAAGAATATAAAGGGAGAGTGAATAGTGGATAGGAATTCAGGATTAGGACACGATATCCTCGTGAGCAGTGAGAAACATTGAGAACTCGTTAGATCCCTAAAGTAGACTTATCTTGTACCGGCATCGTAAAGAAATATCTATCCGCTATCTTACATTATAATTATTGTATCCTTTCAGTTTATATAGATTTTTATGCTGAATTACATATATATGCGTGTAATTTTGCATACAATGACACCAGTTTACAAATTTTGAGTAATTTTTAGTACAGGGAAAGGAGCTATGGCTATTTTTAAATATATTTTGAGACGCTGAATTTGAATCTGCTGGCAGAAAAAATCCAGTCAGGTCGAATTTTTAAGATATAGTCAATTTTAAGATGTTATTTGTTGAATGTTAAATAGCATGTCCATTTTTAAGGTATATCATTTCTTTCCAAATAATTTGAGTGCGATAAGTGACGAACAAAAGGTGTTTTTATTGGAATCTGATGATTATCGACTCATTGAGAAACGTTATTAAGAGTATTAGGACGAATAGTTAGAGCTAGGCGACTAATATGTGAAATCGAATACATGGACTCGTAATATATAAAACCGATTTAAAGGACGAAATTAAACGCTCAACACTTCTGATTCGTTTTCTAATTTCGATAAAACTTTACTGTATATTAGAAAAATATCTTTAAAACTGGACGTGATAAAAATATTTTGATTGCAAATTCGGGCTTAGCGTCGAAAACGATCTTAGAAACAATCTTTATACGCTCTTACACAAACTTTTGTAAATTAGTATAATTAACTTTTGAGTATATCACTATAATTTCATGAATTACATCTCAAGTTTCCTTTTATCCTGCATTTCTTTAGATTGTCTACGTTTTTAAACGTAATATATGTCTTTATCGTGCTTTTCTCGTCAGCTTAATAAGATTCATAATTGTCTGCCATAGTAAATTAAAGGCCATAGAGATAGAGTCGACTAGGCGGATAAGGGCCAGATAAGAGCAGCTGAAAAAGGGGGTAGGGGAAGAATTGCAGGGAAGAAGGAGGTAGGACGGGATATGAAAGATGGGGTCCCGATAATCGAACGGTGAACTGGATCAATTAAATCCTCCGGGGTAGACATTAATTATCGAAGGTGTCGTCGACAGTTTCCGATCGCGCGTGCAATCGAGGTACGATATTCGGAACGAGTTCAGGATTTTGCCCGCGGCGTATCCTCTCTCTATCGTACAACTATCATCTCTTCATCTCCTCGTCTCTTCGTCCTTATTCCTCGATTGACCCTTCGGTCTGACTCGAGACATGTAAGATGGCTTCTTATATCGATCTCTATTTCAGCTGCAAATATATTATCAACATATATGTACGTGTGTTTCAAATGGATATGATACCAAAATGTCTATAAGGATTAATCTTTTTGAATGTTTACACACTAAAATAATATTATTCTACCTAAAAATATAAGCAAAATAACAAGAAATGATCTCAAATAGTTTATTATTGGCATTATTTTATTATTGTCATCATATACCTTTGAAATCTACATCATTTTCTCAATTTATCTCGATTTATCACGCAAGGATAAATTGCGTATATAATCCACAATAAAGGTAAATATGAAGGATGTTATGTAAACGTCGATACTGCTGACACAAATCGAATTATTGATAATTCGTAATGAATTTTGACGTTAGCGATCGGCAAATATAGTTACTGCGACTGAGCTAATAGGATCGTGCCGAGTCGATACTCGTCACGAGATCTCGCGTCTTAATCGGATTTTATCGCAGATTTTCCGCGATATAATATCCCGCGCTATTTCTCGTCAACGAACGCTGTTATTTTTGAGTTGAGCGACATTTTTATATATCCGTTGCAAAAATTATTGCAAAAATCGTTTGGTTTTAATTTAAGTGATAAATACAGAAATAATCAATTTTCTAATTTACATAATATTTGAAAATTTGAATATTCTTACTATTAAGTATTATTAATTTCAATGTTAATACTCGTTGTAAAAAATTTGTATGTTAATAATTATTCAATTTTAGTTACTCATACTAATTTTAATAAAATAGTTATAAATAATTATCAAGTTTATAAACAGTTATCAAATTTCTGTTTATCTATATAACGAACTGTGAAAGAACAATATAAGATTTTTATTATCACCAATTAATTTATTAAATCTTTATATTCAGCTTCAAATTAGAATTTAAATAGATAAATTTAATAAAGTTTATGTATATTAATCTCTAAGAAAAATATGAGAGAGGAGCAGACGTTTTAAAGTATAAATTACTTTTTAGTATAAACTTACTTTTTTCAACGTTCTTCTTTTTTTTTCGGATTTTTTAATTGGAACAGTTCTTTTTTCTGTCTCTTTTAATATATTTTTTTTATACACGTTACGTGTTAAGCTTTAGAGACATATTCTATTGAAGTTTGACTTTGATTGATGATTAGAGATATTTAGAGTTTGATTAGATTGATTTTTAGAGATTTTTAAATTTTGAGAAATATAGAGCGTAAGTTTGCAAACAAAATATAAAAATATGATATTGTTCAATTAATTTTTTTAATGAATTTTGTATAAATAGTCTACTTCATGCACATTTCCCTTACTTTATGCATATAGTTATCAAAATAACATTGAAAACGTTAAAATATCAAAAAATTATTCTAAAGAAAATTTATTTCTACATTTGAAATAATATGCAAAATGCTACATCAATTTTCTACCGTACATTTGAAATGGTGTAAAATTTATCATAATATACACATGTATGTAAAAACTATTACTGTTTAATATGTACAAAGATTTCAAATACACAGAAATGGTTTACACAGAAAACACTTTGCAAATACACAGAAAATTAAAGCACCTAGAGCGAAAGTTACGTATTGCGTAATGCTGAAAATGTCTCGTTGCATTATTTTATATCGCGTTAAACTTTCCCGCGCATCGTTGTTGTGAATTAATGTCAGCTTCATTTTTAACGATGAGCCTGGCGTTTTCGAGCGGCTTAAATGTGGTGTCAGACAGTCACGCTGTTTGAATGATCGGTGATCCAGCTAAGCCTCGTTTAAATTTTAAGTGAAAAAGACTAGAGGGAATGTGCATCGATCGTTCGTGGCAGTTTACGAACCCGCGCCTCTGTTTTTATCGTATGTCTGTTATAGGAATGTATAGATCATTTTGAGTATCATTTTGTTTAAACAAACATGTAGTAAGAAGACTTTATTTCCTAAAGCAAAAATGAAGAATGCAGAAATTTGCATTGTTAAGATAAAATAATATTGTAAAAAGAATATTAGAAATTATTTTCTACCTAATATTAGAGAAATAAGTTATTGTAAATTATTTATAATTTAAATATTTGATTAATATGACAGTGCTATTTATGTCGCCAAATTGCATAACAATTGTTTTGGTCAATAATAAAGCAATATAAATAATCAATTAAATTATTCACAATAGAGATTTATCTGTAGCGTTATACTATGTCAATATCCTTGTTCAATACTCGATTATCTGATTAAAAAAAATTTCTTTTTTATTTAACATAATCATAAAGTTTATTAAAAATTTTCTTTAATTGTTTTAATTGTTGTACGTTATGGATCCTAAAGTTATGGCCATTCTACAATAAGACTAATTAATAATAAATCAGAAGTCGGAAGTTAAAAATTGATTCACAGCAACAAATGTAAGAAGAATAATTGACTATGATTGATCAATTTCTAGCTTCTGACTTTTGATTTATTATTACTAATGTCTTATTATAGAATGTGTATTAGAATTAATTGAAATTTTTAATAAATAACGTCCATCGAGTTGGTTTTATAAAAAGAAACCAAAAAATTCGATTACGCGGAAAAGAAATTTTGCTCGAATTTCATGTTGTCGCGCTATTAATCATTTTCTTCTTCCGTCACCAAACATTCAGACATCGTTTTCTTCAAGTTTCCATTCGATGAGCAAAGAAACGGAGAATCTGAAAGACGCGTGAAAAGAGCGGAACATGTCGGAAAGTTCTATTTCCGGTCGACGGGGCCTGTATCGGGCCCGACGTGAGAACGCGAAATGGCCGACTTAAGGAAGTTTTACTGCGAGACAAACCGGAAGTGATTCGGCTATCCCGAGGGAAACTTTCTTTTCTTCCTGCGGGCTTTTTCGTCGGATTACGGCCGCCGACGAACATCCATTCTCGTTTAACGCTTTTATTTACCGTTTGCGGCTGTCTCTCCAACTTCCTCCCGCTTATCGGAATTTTCTCCAGTCGCGCTTTTTGCTATTGCTTTATTTTTTTCACTGTCCTCCGAAAGCGCTCGCGATAATGGTCAATGAATAACCATTGCTCCGGGAAAACACAAATTATTTCAAACCTCAACCATAATCAAGGATCTCGCAACGTTAAAGTATACGTATTTAGATCAGATACTACGAAGAGATACATTATTTCCAATAGATTGAAAAATAGATTGGAAGGAAATTTAAAGATAACATAGAGAAAGAAGATTAATATACACAATAAGATATACAATAAAAATAATTAAATAAATATTTAAAGGATTATTTTCTTAAATATTATTTGATTTAAGTATCTGATATTTAGAGTACAATTAGGGAATTGCAAATACTTAAGGAGTGTGCATTTAATTGTCACATGTTAGTAAGCTACATTAAACTACCATTGGATGCGAGAAATGATAAGTTATCACTAAGCTATATATTATACTGCAATAGTATTTTTTGTGTTAGCGTTTATCCATGTGTTCGCAATTCTTCCACTTTCTCCCTATATACCAATATCTATTTCAAGCTTAAAGCCAGAACATATTTGCTTAACGTATAATGTATCAAGAGAATCAATCAATCAGTGTTTTATTTCATGGAAAAGAAAAAAATGAATTATTTGATTGGTCCATTTTCTTATGTATTATGCGTTAATGTCCTGTGCGTTAATCTCCCGCTCTTAGAAACAAGGTTTTGCTGCACAAACGCTGATAAATGAAATTATTATTTCTTTTACTCTTTTCTATATACCTGCTCTTTAATTGTTCTAAGCGGTGTAATTTTAGCAAGTTAGATGTTCTTTGCCACGGAAATTCAACTACATCTCGACATGCAGTAGGCAACTATTAGCATCGGAGCGAAAAAGGCCCGAAGCGACCGTTAGACGTGTTGAATAATGCCGGGGGCGGGCATTTTTTTCTAGTCCAAGTGTGCTATTTTTTTGCATCCGTTCTGTCCTCTATTGCGTAGGGTGTTCTTTCTATCACTCCTTGTTTTTTTTTTTTTTTTCGAGCTCGCCAGTGTCCCTCGGAAAAATCTATAAATCTAGCGCGCGGGCTCGCGAACGTCAGGACCATTCGTCAGCGGGCAGATTGGTGGGAGGGAATGGATTCGAGGAGGGTTGGGGAAGGGGTGCATACGTGGCCGAACCCGTGTCAGGTGAACACTGCAGCTTCGTCCCACATGCAATAAAGCCGCGACGATTTTACGAGCGAGGCGAGCCGGATGACGAGGTAATTTACCTACCCATTGGGAAAGGGATGAAGGGACGACGGGAATGAATCCATACCATGACTCGATACAAGGCGCTTCGATCGTTTCGATAAAGGTCGGCGCTTTTTATCCGACACCCCAAGAGCGATGTCACGTGATTTTCGTGCCTCCGCGGAATCTTCAATCTTCATTCTAGAAGCCCGCTATATCGATCTGATGTAAGAATCGCATCTAAACCGTAAATGTACACCTGGAGTGAGAACTTGGAATCCATAGTATTAGTATTCAATTTTCAAGATTGACACCCTTTAAATATACGTTTTTAATCCGGGGATCAGTCATCTCGTTTTTTTTTTTACGTAAACAATCACCTGAGATGATTTTTTATAAGCTATTTTTACACTCTGACATTATGGACATTATTCACAATTTTCTGAAAAAGAAAAGGTAGAAATTGGACAAATATTAAACGGAATAAATACGTTAAGTGGCTTATTATTATATGATATCTAAAAAATAAAGGATTTCTAAAAGCTCTTAAAAAAAATAAAGATTTTAATTAATATAACGCTTTTTATTGCGGATTTTCGGTGGAATTGCATTATTTAAAGGTTCGTAAAACGTAGTTATTGAAAAAGAAAGAAAACAATATCCATTTTAGAACAATATTCATATTTTCTCGTCGCTAAGGTGATTATAACCGGACTTAAAGACTTTTGTAAGAATCTGGGAACTTAAACGGGAATTTACTCGAATGAAATGATTGCAGACTGGTCTCCTCTCCAACGCGACAGAACGAAGCAGCGAGCAGCAGTAGTGGTTCGACTCAACACGGGGCGACGTTCGCGGTCCGGGTTGGCACGATGGACGGGGTAGTCACGCATCATTTACGAGCTGAAACACGAAGAGATCTGGCGGCTTGGGCACGAGCGATCGTTCAAGGATGTCACACGGCTGCTCATTCCTTGCGAGAATACACTGTTCGTGAGTAATCTCACGTATTAACTATAATTTTGAAGAAGACCGGATTTTTAGATATTTAAAATAATGCCTAATAATTTATTTTAAAGAAAAATTAGAAAATTGATAAAATAACATTGATAAATGGATATTAAAAGTTATGTAGATGAGATAGAAATGTGTAATAGCGTTTGAAATATTTGAGAAAATTGTGAATCCCCCGAGTTCTTTCTATGTAAGTACAGCAGCGGATGGTAGTCGACGTCTACACTCTCGTCATTTTCCGCGTTCGGTTCGATGAATTTTAATTTCTTTTCAGCGACGACGAACGGCAATAATAAATCGAGATGAATGCCTCACCCATTTCATACGCGTCTTTTTGTTCGCGTCTCGCGTCGAACTCATCGATGATAAAGAACCTTGGATCCCCCTCTCCCCTCCCCCGATGCGGCAATGGAAACGCGCAATGGAAAAATGTATACAGGCTGCCTCATAAAAAATAGTAAATGTCGCAAGAAATTTTCTTGAACATTAATTATACAATTATGATTATGATTATTAAAAATAAATGAAATCTTTATCGATTTTCACTTAATCCGACTTATATAAAATTATGATATTTATATAATTACGTTTTATAATTATTTTGACCAAATTCTTATTCAGAAGAAATAAACTATTAATTTATTAAAAGATTAATTTGTTTTTAAAAATCGTTATATTGTCTCGCTTACGTTATACGAATATGTGTATAAGTTTAAATTGTTCAACTACTATATAATTTGCGTTATTTATTATATAAATAGAATAAGAACAATTGATAAAACACTAAAACAGCATAGAAGCAACGAGCAAGATATATAAAATTGATTTATATTATTGTAAAAGAATTTGTATCTAATAATATCTCTATATGGTATTTATATTAACATAAATATAAAAATGATGTGAAATAAATAGGTTGGGAGAAGATTTATATTTTTCTCTCTACTGGTATTTTAATTTTGTGATATTTTGTATGTTATAGGTTGCACATGGCAAGGTAAGGCCTGTCAGTTGGTTGTCAACCACGAAGAAGGCTTCGCGCTTTACTCCGCAGGAACGCGGGGAACTGCCGGGAACGGCGTAAGTCCTGGATCACCACCCACGCCACTCTGGAGAAGATCCTTCGACAAATTGAAAATGTCCGCGGACGACGGCGCCCGTCTTCTGTGGCTCGATTTTGGAGGCGAAGATGGCGAAATTGTGAGTATTTGATAGACATATGGATTTCAAAAATCAAAAAGACTGGAAAATTTAATATCCCGGAGAATTTTCAAGCGTCGTAAATTTAAGAGCAAGTTTATGGAACGAGGGAAAGTTTGTTATAATCGTAAATTTCTTCATTTCAACTTACATCATTCAATGTTGTTACTCCTATGTGCATCATCGTTTTTTTTTTTGTTTTATTAATGATTAGTTAAAAATGGTTAGTTGTTCTTAGTTCCTGAGAGAACTGTTTCCTTATTCATTTGAATTCGTAGACTCTTAACATTGATTAATTAAAAATCAGATATTTTCTTAAACAGTAAGAAACTTAATTACTTATTCTGTCAGCTTTCATGGGTAAATAAAAAGTATCGGTTAATTATTATTGTAGGAACTAGATTTGGAGAGTTGTCCAAAACCAATCGTGTTCGTCTTGCACAACTTTCTTTCGGCGAAGATTCATCGGCTTGGTTTGAGTGCATAGGGGCACGAGGGGGCCCTCACAGAGGCCCCCGACTTGCCCCCTCACACTACGAGGTCTGTTACCAGCGTCTTTCTTCATTGAACTCGAAAATAATCACAGTGAAAATGAGAGAATTAATTTTTTTCTTCGAGAATTCGAAGTAATAAATAACAGAACCGAGACTTGATGAGTCAGAAACATCCTAATGGATAAGAAATATGAGGACTATAATCTTTGTCAAAGGTTTCGCATCACGTGCAGCATCCTATTCTAGTTGCGAAGCTTTGAAATGGAAGAAAAAGAGATTTGAAGTGAAACAGTAATAGTGTAACAGTTTAGGAATGAGTGAGAATAGAGTAATGATTTGGACAGGATAACGATCCGAGGATTCTTCGAAAATTATTGGAAAATTATTGAAATCAGCAAAATTTCAATACAATGCTAATTTTATTCCTCCAAATCTGAAAAAAATATCAAATATTAGATATTTAAATCTCAAAAAATTTTAGTTTTTACTAACCCGAAATCTTAAAATCTAAGATTTTTAAGATAATTTAAAAATTCCGAAAGTTTGGGGAAATTTTAGGATTCTTAAGAATCGATTTCATTATTTACAATTAATCCCAAATTGTTTGTTTTAATATGTACTATGTCATGACTTTTCAAAGATTTAAATATATATATTTCTGTCGCCGAAATCAAAATTTAATTTGTACGATTTTAAAAATTAAAAAAATTAGTGTTTTAAATGAAAATGCAAAAAAATATGCAAATTATACGCATCGTAGAATTTTCGGATTCGATCCAAGAATTCCAGTATTTCGTCAAAAAGATATAAGCAAGATGAAAAGAAGACTGTACATTTAGACAGTCCACGTTTAAAGATCTTCGTCGAGAAGCTCGATTGCGATAAATCGACTCGAGACGGTCGTTAAAAACTGGGTAACAGTCCTTTTCCTCTTTTTTATTTTCGACGATAATCGATACGAAGCCATCCACCAGACGATATATCGAAGAAAGTACGATACGTGACAAGGACGGAGAGGCGGAAAGGTGAAGAAAAAAACACCGATTCCGCTGATCAACGCGCCTAAGTAACTAATTTAATTAACTACTTACCTAACCCTAAGTAAGACTAATCGCAAAGAACTGATTCGACAGATTATCAATAAATATTCATTAATCCAGTGTCGGATGTCACATTGCGATGATTGTAACGAGCATAGAAATCAGATAAGCACAATTGTTTAAATGACGACTAGGCTTCGTTAATATAATACATTCCTATTTTTAAATACAATTTGTATAATTTGAGTTTTGAGAAATAATGGTGTGAAATTGTATCTTGATTCAAAATATTTCTATCTGGTACGCGCGAGAGAAAATATTTTATTAAATTAATTTTTTAATGCAAGCTTTTATTTAACATTCTTTTTTGTTTAATAACATTTATAAACAAATATTTGTAACAAGAGATAATGTATGGATTGATTCTCTAATATTATTGCGTAAATATTTTTAATTTAATTAAGTTAATTAAATCCTCTTTTAATTAAATTACGATATTTTAATAGATAGATTCAAATATCATTTTTAATTATATTAATTTATGTCCTATATGTAATTAATTTTTTTATTAATATATATTATTTATAAACGATGTAATGATGTACTGACGAGATATTTTATAATAAACTTTAAATACATTGACATTGTCTATTTAGTTAATATTCATATAAATTGCCTATTATTTGATTAAATTAATGTTCACTCGATTCTAATTATACCTTATTTTTATCTACATTATTTCTCAGGCATTTTACAAAATAAAATTATATTTTACACAGAATTTAAGAATTCTCTTTTTTTTGTCGTTTAAACTTTGTGATAATCCTGATCATATGCACGATTGAGACGCTTAGACGAAGCGTGTAACGTACTCGTTACGAATGTAAGAGATAATTATAATGAAGACTACGTTTTCACCGTACATTCAGTGTTATACATGGCTAGCTAGAGAGTTCCAAAATCTAATTCTCATTCAGATACTATACATTTGACGTAAACATAGGTACTTACACATCGTATAATTATATTTAAGATTATGTGGTATTATATTACGGCAGAATGTTGAACGGTTGAACACCACATTTATGATAGAATTTATTGTAGGATATCGTAATATTGAAAATTAAATAGTGTCCGTGTGACATTTTACGCCACATTTCTGTCAATGTAATATCAAAAATGGGACTTTGGCACTGCGCACGGTGGAAACATAGTCATCATTAACAAACAATGAGCCGCTCATTGGTATTTGACCTTCCACTTCCCTCGAAGGCTTGCAAAATACATTCCTTTAAATTTACTTAAGTCTTAAGTAGTAAAACAAAGCGGGCAAGAATAATAATAATAATAATAATAATAATAATAATAATAATAATAATAAATTTGTTCATTATTCTGAACAAATTTTGTCAAAATGCAGATGTGTATATTACAAAGCGGAAATAACGAAACAGAAGTTGGCATTCAATTATAATTAGTACATTTAATTAGTCGAATTTTTAAATACTTTGTAATAAAAATTATAACTTGAAAAGTTTGTGATTGGGCTTTGTGTAAAAACGAGCTTTTCTCAATCAGCCAGATTCTCCACATAACGAAAGAAAAAAATTACATTTTGCATACTTAAATTTTGTGCAGAGATTTCTCATGGTCAGCTTTGTTCTCGTTTTTCCGAAAAATTCACGATCGTACGATCGTACTAAAGTCCACGGAGTTGGGAACACCTGGAAAGGACTTAAAGAGTTTACTCCCTTGATCTTCCGGCGAGAACTTTCCTCGAGATAACGTGTTTCGTTTCGGTAAGACGATATTTATGTCACTCCGCCTCCTGCTCACAGTCAAAGCGCCTCGAGTGAGTTCACGGAAGTTGGAATATCCTGCGCGTTCTCGGCCAAAATACTTTCTCGGAATTGTACTCGAGAATGGTGAGACGATCGCCATCGATCTCAGCCAGACAAAATGGAAATATCCTCTTGGCGGCGCGGCGGTTCCGTGGTGAAGCAAGACTCGAGGTTGACTTATATTTAGTATCCTCCATCTTCGCATCTATGAATGATGTTAAAAAAGATTCCGACATTTTTAAATTTTTAAGAATTTGATAGTGTCAAGATTAACGAAATTTAAATTGTATACTGCATTTTTGTTTATGCAGTTTTACTTTACAGTAGAGCAAAAAACACAAAAGTATAATATTTCAAATATATAATCTGCTGAGAATAGATGATTGCTTTTTATAAGAACAAGAAAAATAATATACATTGTGCAAAATCGAGGGAATCGAGTGTGTTAATGTTAAACTATGATAGAAGGATAGGACGATTTATTACACGTTTCCAAAAATTCATATTTCACCAAGGTTTTTCAAATATTTTGATATTTTATAATATATAATTTTTTGATTTGACACTAAATATTTTAAATGCAATTCATATATTTTTAATATATTCATCTAAGAACCGTTATTGAAAAATAGAATATGAAAATTATCACGAAAGAGTTATTCTGAACTATTATAGCATTGTTTATAATTTAAGCAAAACCTTAAAAGGAAAACGCGTGAAATAGAAGGTCCCTTGATAATTCAATGGGCGGCTATTCTAGCTGTTTTGTACGATTCGTATTCTTTAATGCAAGTAAATTTAAGGTAGCAAAAAACATCGATGTGTACAGCCTGATTTTTTTGTTTCTCAAAAACCATAACATATCTAAATAATTATTCATATCATTGCTCAGAAGATAAATGTTAAAAAATCCATGAAAAATAACATGAAAGGAAGAGAATATAAAAATGTTGCGAATTTTCAAGGACTTTTATTTAAAGGATGAAATTAGTATAAAACTTATTGAAAGCTCTAATAATTTATCAAAGGATCTAGAATTGTAATTTTCTAGAATCTGAAAATCCATTTGTAAATTTCACACACACAAAATCTGTTTAAAAATAAATCTATTTTTAACTCTTTAAATAAAATTTAAAGTAATTTGCAGGGATTTGTACATTGGACAGTATAAAATTTAGAAATCTAAAGAGCCACCGATTTATATTAATATGTTTTTGGATGAATTTCAGAACATGCATTAAGGACACATGTATTTATAAATTTTATTTCTCCAGGATAAAAGTTCTCATAAAGATCCAAATCCCTGGAATCGAATCTAAAAATAAATACATACGTATTCATAATTTTTTTAATTTAGATTATCTGGTTTTAGTATCTGGCACTTGAAATTTTTTTTAATTTTAAAGACTTTGACTTGGTTTCGAAAACCTAGAAGACTGTTAAAATTTTTAATATGTTAAGTCAATCGAAAATTTATCGATAATCCATAATAATTATTTTTTAATAGAATTATTAAATTGAAACGAGGAAATCAGGCATTTAAAAAATTATCCTTGACACAAGGTTATAAAAGAATGTAAGAATGAAGGTTTTTTTCACAGACTTTTATAGCATATCGTAGGTCGGTATTTTATACTTTACCAGACTAGAGATCACCATAAGTAACTACTGGCTATTGCTCTTATTATTATTTATTTATTTAAATGTATTATTTATATCGCTAAACGATATATTTTTTGTATACATAAACTTGCAGTGGTTTAATATCGTAGAGTATTTTACGACCAAATTTTTTAATTCCTTCTCCTCAATATTTTTTACATTTATTCTTAACACAATTCTATTCTATTTATAATAATGATGATGATGATGATGATGATAATAATAATAATACTAATAATAATAATGATAATAATAATAATAATGAGAAAGCGACCTGTAACGGATAACCATCGCGAGGCAGTCCTTGCCTTGTAGTTTCAGAAGTTACGAGACATACTTTCAAACAATAATAATGATGATAATAATAATATTTTAACTACCAATAAATTTTTGTATTATAAATTCTATTATTATGTCTGGCGTGTGTTATAAAAGTCTGTGATTTTTTTTTTTCTGTATAAATACGAGTGTCTCCCATCGAGATTGTTGAATGTTGTATAGAGTGGACGTACAATAATAAGATTGAGATTAAGTAGACATATCAACGAAGTCATGTACTATTGATTGTATCACTTCCCAAGCATTTTGTGCGCTTCTCTTCAAACCGGAACGATTTTTCACTGCTTTGTAGTTTGCTCACATTATTAGGATTTGTTTAATAAATAATTTAATGAAATCGTGACGATTCTATTAACAATTATTAAATAATTACTTATTTTCGAGGATATTTTATGAATGATTTATGATTTTGAGATAAACTATATTTAATAAAATAGCCTTTAAAATAAATAATTATTAATCGTATCAAGAGACTTTATGTCTAACAATTATATTATTATCCGAGATTAGAATTAGATTAATTATATAATTAAAATTCACAATTAATTGTATTTAATTTTCTTTTACCTGTGAATAGTATTAAATAATTTATATAAATAGACTAATTAATGTTTTATAGCATATCTGCAAAATTACCTGCAATCTGATATTATCTGATCTTTAGAATGGAAATTCGCGGAAAATGGCGGCGAGGATATTAGTAGTGAATTATTGCGTCCGTTTTGGATCGATGGAGCACATTTCGCATAAGCGCGCGTAAGCGACTGTTAACAAGTTATTAACATAATTATTATTAACAAGCTAAGTTGAACATCGAAGATTTTATTATTGAATTCGTTCGCGCGTGGAATGCATATTTTTTTAATAATTTAGAGTAAATCGTTGAGTAAATCGCGTAGGATGTGACGAAAGCCTTCCGCTTTATTTTCCCTAAGTTTGCAGCAAATTTGTATACTATTGAGTTACCAAATAAAAAAGTTAGAACAACGAATGTGCTGATATTCTTTAGTTCTTCAAATTTATTATTATATAATAATAATAATAAAAATAACATAGGACCATAAACATTTTTGAAGAGCAGCTCAAATCAGGAGGAAGATGTTTCTTATAGATTTTAGGTCGCTGAATTCGAATTCGTAAATCGTTTTGCACGTCTAATTTTTTAATTAATTGAGGAAAATTATGACGAAAAATGAAAATTAAAACATTGGTGAAAGAGTAAAATTAAATATGACATTAAAATGCGGTCGCAGGCAATTGAATTAAATATATTTTGGCAAATTTAACAAAGTGTAAGAAATAGAGTTTTTAATTTTCCGGAAAAATAAAATCGAGGAAAAAACTAAATTTTTTTCCATTTTTTTTCAAAAAAGTATTTTTTTTAATAGATTTTTTTCGCCTATATTTGAATTTAATGATAGAATGTTGCTTTAAATTATTTTAAATTATTTTTTACAAATAAATAGAAGATTTATCTCCATTTATGGATTATTACATATATAACAAGTTTTTCATGTACGTTGATTGACTGTAGGATGAAAAAATTTTTGAGTCTAAAAATATTTTATGCTGTAGCCAAATAACAAATATGAACATACCTGCAACTTTGTCATACGACAATATGTGTACGTAATAACTTATAATCTTAAGAAATTTGTTTTTTCCGACATTAAACAGAATATTTTTTTTAATTTCATAAATGATGATGACAGGGAACTTTATTCATATATTTTATTAAAAGAGAATTCTTAAAAGTAAAAAATTAGCAATTTAATGAAATCATTGACATAAAGGACAATAAAAATGAAATTATGTTAGAAGAAAAAAGTCTGAAAAAATATGATAAGGAAAAAACTAGGAAAAAATCCGTTTTTTCCAAAATTTCCGAGAATTTATTCGAACTAAGAACACTAGTAAGAAACAACAATTTTGCTTTACTAATTAGATATTATAGCCTCTCTCTCTACACATACACATATATATATATATATATATATATACGCTACTCGAGCGGTGCGCGTATGTAAGAGGCTATAATACCATAATATCTAACATTAATAAAGTAAAATTGTTGTTTATTACACTTTGTTAAATTTGCCAAAATATATTTAAATCAATTCTGCGACCGTATTTTAATGTCATATTTATTTTTATTCTTTCCCTAATGCTTTAATTTTCACAGATTTTTCGTTCAATTAATTTTCTTCAATTAATTAAAAAACTGAACGTGATGAAGCAAAATGGCTTATGAATTCGAATTCAGTAATCTAAAATCTATAAGAACCTACTCTGATTTGAGCTGTTCTTCAAAAATCTTTTTTGTTTCTTTTTTGTTATCCTGTGTAATATAAGATAAAAGTATGAAGGCAACTTTAAACAATTATCGCGAGCTAAGACACTTTTCCCGGAAAGCCGAGAGGTCTTAGGTTCGAATCCTGGCTGAGGTAATATTTTTCACAATAAAAGTGATTATTGAAATAAAGAGGGAATTATATATATTCGCGATTGTCCAAACGTTTCGGCTCGCGATTATTAGGATCTCAGATTGATTGTGTTTTAATGTCCGAACATTTTGGCGCATTTGAGATTAATTAAATTTATGAATTTAGAATATTATATTATTCGTAACTTCCAACTTTGACCGATTCTTAGGCGCTCTCTATATTTTATTTTTAAACTGATACATTTTTTTATAATATTAAAATGTTTTATGATTATATTTTTTATGATTGTATTGTCAAATTTGAATTTTAGAATTTATTAATACAATATAAATTATTTTATTTTAATAGAAAATTTAAATTCTTAAAATTTAAATTGTATCTACTAGAAGTTAATGAAGAAGGTAATTGTAGTTGTATATATAAATGCATGCATTAAAATGAAATGAAGAATAATTTTTGGATATTAAAAATGAAATATTTTTGCCGTATAGAGGATGATCCGAAATTCTCGCATTCAGAGTACAGGATATGATACTTTACAGGATATGATGCTAAAACAACTTTTTCCTTTAGCAAAATTGCGTTCGATAAATAATTTTTGCGTTTATGTGTTAATTTCAACCTGCTGTTCTGCAAAAACTACTTATCGGATGCAATTTTGTCAAGGGAAAAAGTTTTTTGTATTAAAACGAACAACTTTTTCGTGTAGTAAAATGACATTCAATAAATAAATTTTTGCGTACTTACTCGTATAACTTTAACCTACTCTCCTGTAAAAATTACTTGTCAGAGAACGAAATTTTGCAAAAGGAAAAAATTGTTTCTTTTAGCATAAAGTATTATGTTCTGTACCCCCGAATATAGGAATTTCAGATCACCACATGTATATATGTATATATATATATATATAAAACTCGAAGACAATTTATTTCTATATTCACGTTGCAAATAATTTTGATGACTATTGTACTACTTGTGAAAATTCAGACTACTATTTTTAACACATCCTGTATCACAAGCTTCTGGAACGCACCGCATGATTTACGTGCGGTAAGCCCCGCGAGCGAAATGGAAGAGATCTTCGACCGGAAGACAGATCAGAAAAGTTTCGCGAGGCAATCACGAGACGTGGATATTGGGACTGCCGATAAAAATGACAAAGTCTCGAAACTTTTTGTTCGTCTTGCCGCCCCTCAGCTCTGTGAAAACCTACTTTTGTCGTTTCCAGTCACGAAGCTGCGCTATTCTTTTGAATTTCTTTAGAACTCCAATCGTGCAGTCGTAAATTATGTATCGAAACGCAAAGAAAAGAAGATTTCTTTTAGATTGTATTTACTGCCCCGACTACGATATCGATAGTTCAAGTACATCTAAAACTAGTGCAACTTCATGTGTTAGAACATTAAAAACATATAGTACAGCTGAAATAGTTTTTCAAACATACACATATCATAGATATATCATTACAAAGAGATAGGACTTCAAGTCTCTCAATAGATTCAAATTTATTCAGATGTTTTCAAATTTTCCATAACTATTAAAAAAAAATAAAATTAGTATGCTTCCATTAATAAATTGATTAATTGATCAAGTGAAAAATAATAACAATTAGTAATAATAGTTAATAGAAAAGTTTCTGTCTATAATAAGGAATAAGGGGTTAAGTCACCTCTAAAGTTTGAAAAATTAAATTTTCTTTTTTGCTTAAATAGTTTTTAATCATAGAAATACATAGATGAAAACAGTTTTATAGCGACATCCCTATGCATGTCTTAATGAAGCGCCTCACCGCATTGCCGAATGCTGCAGAAAAACTTTAAACGCATTTTTCTTAAAATAGCATTTTAAATCGATATAATTCTTATAGTTTTTATCCGATTTACTTTTCACAGAATATATTCTTCCATATACTCTGTAAAAAAGTACATACATAGGTTTTTTCGAAATCTTGAAAACTTTTTTTGCAATTAACATTTTTATACATATTAGGACAAAAAATGTAAGTTTTTCGTAAAATAACTGCCATTTTGAGAAAAATCAACATTTTGATAAATCCATACATACTTGTTTGGTCTTTGATATGTAGATAATGAAAATTCTTTGAATTTTGTTCAAAGTCAAACCATGTGCCTAAAATCCTGTACACTGATTTGGAACTGCAGAGAGGGTTCCGTAAGTGAGTCAATGCTTTGCCATTTTGGACTTTTTTAATTTGTTATATGTATACTGAAGATTTCTAAACAGATTTTAAATAAAGTTATTTATTTACTCACAAAAAGTATCCAAAGATAGATGTTATTTTAGGGCCTAACCCCCTTAATATAAGAAATAAAACAATAATTGAAATCAATTTTTTACTTCAAATTATACATAATAAATATCTGCAAACTTATAAATCGAATTTAAATATAGTGCGATTGTATAAAGTGATGTTGGATGCGGATTAAAAAGGATTTTGGAAAAGCGATTATTTGATCAACAACACAGACATTTCCGAGTGTGTTTTATGCTGTTTATCGGTTTTTCGTTGCACGCTTCGTCAAATAGAGTGAATTATCATTGTGCTCGGTCGATTGTATGCCACGTCCAAAAAAAATCGAAGCCGATAAAATGGATCGAAGATTTGACACGTATTCGTCAATACTATTCAAATTTTTGAGCAATGGTTTTATCAATTCCTCGTGTTATGGGGGTTACGATATCCGATGCTGTGCTTTGTGTTACAAAACTTTATCTAGATATTTGCAGATGTCGTCCACCGCAACTAAAATGAAACGAGTTCTCTTAATACATAACATTAGTTTTTTTCTAATTCTAATGTAATGGTACCTCTAAACTAATTTCTGCGTTTATATTTTTTTCAATAAAAATATCAAACATTTATATACGGAGATATTTTACGTTTTAGATTAAATTTTAGACAAATTGAGGATATAATATTAAAATACTGGTTTCAAATTAACTTCAAGTAGGAAATTTTTTCAGAGATTTCATCTTGTTTACACTAGTTTTTTATACTAAAAATAAAAAGTTACGATTTACATTAATGTCGTTAACTTTATTTTTATTTTAGCAAGTTTTATGCAAAAAATAGAACAAAAATATCATGTAATTTTTTGAATTTAAATATTTATGCGTTATTATTATTATTATACAGTTTTAAATGGATGTTCTCAGTCTGGAAAACATCTCTTTAATTTATATAAATAATTAATTCGTATAATATCCTGGCGAAGTACGCGCTCAATTTTATAGATATTTTTAAGTTTCCTTTTTTACATGTATTTTTTTAATATGAGAAAGTTGTAATCTTTTTCATTATTAACTTTTTATTTTCCTACTACAAATTGTCACAGATGAAATAGCAGTACATACTTGCTCCGACGTAATTAAAATTATAGCTTAGCCAGATGTAATAACAATGATACCGGATGGTGATGTCGGTTGCGGTTTTGATAACAGAATTTTTGTAACGATGCTGCTTGTTTGTATGTCGCGACACCCATGCGGGGAAAAGAGTGCGATCGAATTTGAAACAAGCGCACTCGCGGACATGTACACGTGACCAGAGCCGAAATAACGTCGACCGCTACTATTTGCATTTCAATCGGCCGTCTATCGTTCTCCAGCATGCCGTTGCAATCGCCTTGCAGGAAGCCCGACACATTTATTGCGTTCGCCATAGTTGCTTGCTGCACGAGAAATTAATCTTGTTACGCTCAACTTTTATACATATAGGGGAAGTTTGGGCAAAGCAGATATGTAAAGGTTTGAAAAGAAAAATTACACAGTTAAAAATTAAGACATTTTTTTTATTCTAATAATTAATGGAACCAACTTTGAAATTAAATTAAATTAAACATTTAAATGTTTTTTTTAGTCAAAATGTAAAAAAAGAGAAATCATTCGCTTTGCCTGACCCTCCTGAGTCAGGCAAAATGGATGGGTCACTCGAGCAATAAGGATGAAATTAAAAAATCAAGTGTCTTCACAAAAGTAGCTGCTAAATCCTTTATATAATGCATCCTTCATAAGCCCATTGATGTGCTGACTAGTTTTTGGATAGTAAGTCGATATATTTTTCAGAACACACATCATACTCTGTGGAAAAAAAACAAAAGTGAGATGTAAACAATCGTGTGCCTTTCGTTTACTCGAAAGATCGTCAATCCCTCTTACCAATATTTTCAATGCAATCACATACCGGGTAAAGAGGACCATTAGCTTTGCCCCCATTCACTTTGGCCAAAAAACCTACTTGACGTGAATTTGGAAAAGTTAGAATAAATTTAAACAAATGAAAAATTGTAACTTTGAATACACATTTAAAAATAAAGAATACCTATAAAATCATTCATATAATTATGAAACAATTATTGCTAATAATTAAGCTACGTACCTGGCTTAGCGAAAATCGCAAGCACACACATACAATTTCTTTTATTATTTCTCTAGCAAACAAACGAGCGCAATTATATGTTTCGCACTTTCGAGGTAGGTCATTTCTTCAACAGTTAAAGACTCATATTTTAGATAGATAAGCGAAAATAAAAAAATATTCGCTTTGCTCGGGCTTCCTCTACCTGTATGAATGCTGTATTGATCACCTTTTTAAGTTCAAATAAAATTTATATCTAAAATTTTTTATTCTGTAGGATAAAGACAAAAAATATTATTTCTTTTTACGTACTTTTTATTTACATACAGACAATCAGCATTAAATTATTTATTGTCAACATTTATCTTGATGTGTGATTTAAAAATGTGTGATAAAAAAAATAGCAGCATGGGAGGAAAAAATGGAAAAAAGGACGAAGAGAACAGGGTGAAAAATTTAATATTCGCGATATTATGCAGGTTTTGATTGGAATCTCGCGAGAGATTCACGAATTCGTTCTTACGTTTCCCGACGTTCTGCGGAACAATTGAGCTTTTGTGGCAAGTTCGAAAGCTTGACGGCTGCACGAATTGGTTATTAAAGGCGAAAGACGCGATGCACCTGCCGCTGCAACTCTCGCTGCACAACTTAAGCTGTCCGTTGCAGTTGTGTAATAGTTGCAGCAAATGAAATAAAGTGCTATCGTTAAAATGTAAATTACGCGAAAATTACTAAAGTATATCAAAATTAGAAAGAATTATTTATTATTTATTATAAAAGAATATATGAATAATAGCATATAGAAATATATTATAATTAAGCTTATAAAAATTCATATATTCGAACTTCTAATCTAATATGCATATTCCATAAATTAACATTAATTTAAATTGTTGGAAAAATAAATAATAAATAAAAAATATTGTAAATTGAAAATTGGAAAATGTTTCCTTAGAAATCACTCTGTATGATTCCAGTTGATTTCTCGTTCTAAGGTGTCAGAGTCGATCGTAGTAGTCTTCCGTCTGTTAGGATTTCTTGGGATTCCCTCGGCGATGCCGGAAGCGGGTCAGTCGGGTGCATTCGAGCGGATCGCGACGGTCGAACGACGATGTCCGAGGCATTGCGATTCAATATCGTTATCTTCGTAGCTTTCACAGAACGGGAAACACATATCTGCGTCGTGCACGTTCCGGTGCGGCGTTTGGAATCTCTGACGTAGAATACACGATCCCGTTCCTCATTCCTGGTTTTGCTCTTCTCGCTTTCTGCGATTTCGTGTTTTCTTTCTCCGGGACGTACAATGTATTCCGTTGATATAACTTATTCAGAAAGAAATTTTTCGTAATACTAATTTCAAGTTGAACAATATATTGCAATTAAACTGAGATTAAATTTAATATACAATAATTAAGATGATAAATAAGAAAGTATCATCTTTATATTTTTAATATTAATATAAAATACATATGTTTCCTTATTTATAATAAATAATATACAAGTGGATATACAACTCTCCCCTCAATCTCGTATTATTTTTAATTTTTAATCTTAAAATATCAGACTAGATTTAAAAAAATATTTGAATTAAGTATAAAATATAATTTTATACAGGATGTTCTTATTATATTGTTAAAATAATCAAGGAATCATTTCTTCAAGTTTATAATGGCAATATTGATATTTGTTCTTTTATTCGAAATCGCGTGTGTTTCTAAAAAATAGATCCTATTTAAACGATTCATTTTAATTAAAGTTTTTAATTTTTTATTATGTTTTTTAAAATTTCAAATTGTTTTTTGTAAATATATGTAAATATGGGTATGAACCATTGTAAGTACCATGCAGTTTCTGTAAATGCGTGGTGCACGTCAACGTCGGAGCTGCAAGGCCAGCGTAAAGATCTGTTTACGTAAGAACACAGAAGAGGAACGCGACGCTTCTTCTCTATCTCTCGCTATAAAGCTCCTTTCGTTCGTGAGATGAATTCCGCGGTACGTGTTTAGCGTTGCGCATCAAAGCCAGTGCATTCCAACATACAGGTAAGCTCAAAACATACTCGAGATCCTAGAATTTCCAATTTCTTCGAATTTCTACTTTTCTAGGTAAGCAATTCTTTACCCCAAGAGAAACACAATTTTCTTTTATATGTGTTTGTAAATCTACAAATTTACACTAGTGTCATTCCCTTTTTTATTATTTAGAAATAAATCTTCTAAAAATTTAAACATTTACCTAGTATATGAAAACAGCTTCTTTTATAGGTATTTTTTTGAAAAATGTTCAAGTCTTTGCATTTTATTGAACACTTATTTTAAACGTATTAATTGATTTGTTGTTTTTATATTTTCTTGCTTAACTTTACTCTTGCTTTTTCATTACTCTATAATTGATTCGATTTAATAATGAACAATCATGTATATATGTCAGAAATAGAAAAATAAAAAATCTAATTTAAATTTATTTTAATGAGATTAAAAAAGATAATGATGGGAAAACTGGAAAAAAATTCGATGACATCCATTATAATTGCCCTTTTTTCAAAGGAGTATACTTGATTTTTATATTCTTTGATACACAATTACTTATATATATATATATATATATATATATATATGCATTATATTGTCTCTGTATATCTGAGACCACACTGTTGTATTACTAATTAAATTACTTTATATACAGCTTCGTACTACCTACTAAAGGTATTTATATTAACATATTAGTAGGTTTAATTTTAATTGTATTACT
>NW_012130102.1:1963904-1966091 GCF_000143395.1 Atta cephalotes | reverse complement strand
TTATAAATAATTGATTTTTTTATAAATTTATATTTAATTGATTAAAGATATTCGTATAACTTCGTATAATGTATGCTATACGAAGTTATTACGTAGAGAGAGAGAGAGAGAGGAAAGGAATGTGAAAAATGTGCATATTTCATATATTTATATAAGTTACATGAATAATCCGTAACCTGCAGAGTATATATATAATACTTGTTATTTTCGAAAATATTTCTACATATAAGTCTATAAAGTACTTGATAAAAATAACTGTAAGCACTACAAATATTCTAATTATTTAAAAAAAATTTTTTTAAATAAAATATAAAGAAAAAATATTAAACATATTTAAAAAAGTTATGCGTTTGGTTATTTCCATGTCTAGATCTATGTTAGTTAGATAGAGGTTGCTCCTCGCCCTGATGAGGTAAATTACAATGTTCTCCAAGCGTTGGCATTCTAGCAATGAATGTAGACACCGGAAATAAAAAAAAAGCAGCAAGTACTTATAATTTTTTTATAAAAGATAGAAAGTAGAAGTATTATTAAATATATTTGTTAATCATTGGAAATATTGTCAATAATTATATGATACTGTAAAAAGGATTAATTGCTAATTTGTTACAAGAAATTAGACTGTAATTATAACTTTATGTAAAAATACTATAATTTATTAAAAATGTTAATTAACTTAACATCTAATTAAACCGACTTCTTCAATCTTGTATATACTTTTTAATATAAATCACAACTACAACTCAAAAATATTATTTCGTTTGACTTTAACATATTATCCTTGCATTTTTGGCTTACATTTTTCTTATCAGGTACCTTAGACTTCTTTGCGAGAATCTTATCTACATGGAAGACGAACAGCTTAGGGTAAGTCAGTATGCCGTGTCTGAAATGAGCGATAAGCACGGCCGCTGTGACTTCCGCGTTAAGCTCGTTTAACAGGAGGTGTAATTAATTAGAGGACCAAGTTCACTGTCCCTTAGAGCTGACTCCACCGCGAGTGATGCCACCGGCGCTCTCTTAATACTAATCACCTACCCTAACTTTTGCCGGCGTACTCTGAGATGATCTTGTGGCAATTAATTGGCAGACGGGAGACGACAGGAATGATCGAGATCAAGCAAACTCACATGGAAAGTGTACAATAGACAAAAGTTTCGCGAAACTTTCGAACTCTTGAAAAAAAATTTAATAATTTTATTTTATCAATCCTCTATGGCCAAACTTATTTTCTTTTTAAAAAAATAAATGCATTAACAAAAAATAATTACTAATAAGAAAATGATGAAATAGATTTTTGAAAGAGCGATATTATTTATTATCTCTTAAGTTTATTTAATTTAGGAGTAAATATCAATTGACGTATATGTACATATATTGCATAACGGACTAAACTGAGTCGAAAAGTCCTCTACTATTTCGCGATGATTAACAAAATATTAATAACTAAAAATCGCTAAATATTGGTCTTTAATCATTTTTTACTGAATATTATCAATTTTACGGAAAACTGCAAGAGACATAAATCATTTATATTCCTTCTTTTCACAGAACTCTAAGAATTTTTTTCAGAATTTTTTATCAACTTTTTATTACTGCATTTTCTTATTTTTACCAACATGAGAAAATACGGTATTAAAAAATTCTAAAAAAATTCTTAGAACTTTGAGAAAAAAATAAATAATTTTTATTTCTTATTATTTTTCTGTAAAATTGATAGTATTTAAGTAAAAAATAATTAAAGATATTTAGCGATTTTTAGTAATTAATATCTCGTTAACTATTGCGAAAAAAATTGCAAAATGGTGCAGGACTTTTCGACTCAGTTTAGTCCATCTTACCTGCTCAGGATGAATGCCGTAATTTAAGGACATTGTATATATGTACATATTATCTGATCTATTTCTAAATGAAACATTAGGTGTTGGAAAAAGTTCGTGGCGTTTTTTTAATGCCATCTAACGAGAAAAACGCCACGAACTTTTCCCCAAACCTAATAATCTTAAAATTAATAATAAATAATATTGCTCTTTCAAAAATCTAATTTATTATAAACTTTATTATATTTTATTTTATATGTGTGTGTGTGTGCGTGTGTGTGTGTGTGTGTGTGTGTGTGTGTGTGTGTGTGTGTGTGTGTGTGTGTGTGTGTGTGTGTGTGTGTGTGTGTGTGTGTGTGTGTGTGTG
>NW_012130102.1:1958759-1963884 GCF_000143395.1 Atta cephalotes | reverse complement strand
TATATAACGTATGTTTACTTTATCAAGATTTTGCTCTAAATTAATTCATAGAGGATGAATAAATATAGAATAATATAAGAATCTTATTTATATTAGAAATATAACAGTAAAATTATAGTTCCTTTTTACTTTTCTGACTATTTTTTTACAAGAATGCTTTTATGAAGAAATTTTAATCAAATATAATTTTTTCAAATTATACATGTATAAAGGAAACAAAATTATAAATAGCTTTTTTCAAGTCTTTAAAAGTGGAGTCAAAATAAATATTATTATGCCATTAAACATTAATATTACAGGGTTTCAATTCCATGAATTGATACGGCACATGTAGTGTAGTATTATTGTGCTCTACAATAAGATGGCCTCGTCTGGGCGACGCACCTACGACTAAAACTGTTTCTCCTTTCAACAAGACTACTTCACCTTCGCCCTCTTCTGAAAATTATGTATTAAATTTTATATATATATATATATATATTTAGAAAAATATTCTTCAAAATATTATTATATTATGTAATTATTAATCATAATAATTTTAGATATAAAATAAAAATTGAAATTAGTAATTTAAAAGTCCAGTTTGAAGTAAATATATATATATGTATTCAAGAATTGATTTAGTATTAATAACATATTCATATTAATCATTTAACCATTTAATAAAGAAATAAATTAATATTTAATTAATATTTTGTAGTGGTAATTAAATAACCATTTGTGTACATTTTTATATCACATTAATATTTTACCTTCCAAACTATTTTAAATGGTATTTCCTACCTGGAAAAGGCATTTTCATAATCCTGGTTTGCGGATAACCAAGTTTTGTGTTTCCGGTCACGGTGTAGGATCTACTAGGAGGGACAGGTGGCGGCCGTTCCTGTATGATAAAAGAAGGATTATATTAAGTTAGAAAGTTTTCTCTTGCAACATTTTACGATAAATTTGCACAAAATTTGCGATTCTAACTGAAACTGAATTCTACTAAAGTATTAAATCCATTATAACGTTTTATTATCTCATATAATGTTTAGATTTAAAAATATATAAACAATAAGAATCTTATTTAAACTGTATATCTGAGAACACAATCAATGCTAGAAATTAAATGCCTACAACGGAAGCTGGATCTTTAATGCTTACATAATTCAATGTGAATTATATATATGTTATGTACATGCATGTATATTCGCCTCTGTAGTCTAAAAAGAACGCTCGAAATACAAGAGATCCGGGTTTGACTCCCGGTCCAAGTAATATTTTTCGCAATAAATTTACAGTTTTTCAGTACGTTAACATCTTTCTAATATGATGCCCGATTGAACATCAAATTATTAAAAATTGCTTCTTAATTTAATAAGTTATTATAAGAACGAAGGACTCTTAATTTAAAAAACAATAACGAGAGAATAAAGAACATATAAGAGTCAATTATAAAGAAATATTTTAAAAGATGAAAAATTAAAAGAAAACATGTATAATATAATATTCTATAATTGATTAAAAATATAATATGTTTCGGTCTCACGGAGATGTTACGTGTTGAATGAGAACATCGAATAGATAGACAAAATTATATAGTGATGATGACCAGTGAGATGCTTTCTGAAGTATATTTGAGTATTCACATCTAAAGAAGGCTCAATAATCGTGAGATCGAAATGTTATATTTTTAATCAATTATAAAATATTATATTATACATACTTTATTTTGATTTTTTTATGTTTTAAAATTTTTTATATTTGACTTTTATGTGCCCTTTATTCTCTCGTTATTGTTTGTTACTTTAATTTAATTTATGGTGTTATTACAGTAGTTTAATTGCATTTATAAATCCGGAAAACATTAATTCGGCGCGCAGTTCGAATGACTACAAATATGCATGTACATATATACACATAATGAATTATTTAGTATTAAGTATTAAATTTTATATTTAGTATTAAGCATTAAGTATTAAAGATCCAGTTTCAACTGTTACAGGCATTTTATTTGTATTGATAAAAATAAAAAAATATATAATTGAAACATAAAAAGTACATTCACACACGTGTATAAAAAACTGTATATTCTTATATTCTTTTGAACTGTACATTTTTCTCTTTGCGAAATAATGTTATTTCGGTGCTTACTAAATCCAATCCAAAAAGTGTACAAGTTTGTTGGATCATCTTCTGATCGGCGCATTTCTCCGAAGGATCGGGAGGAGGTGTACCAGCGATTGGTTGCGGTCTTGGACGAGTGCCAGTTCCAGTTCCTGTACCAGCAGTGACATTCCTCTGAACGGTTCCGGTATTGGTTCCAGTAGGTGGTTGTTGAGGTTTCTTCTGTCCAATGCCACATGTTACTCCTACGGTTGTTCTTCTCAAAGGCCATCTCTTTCGTACGCGCCATCCTCTCCATGTAGCCTGGAAATGAAATTAAAATGAACGTAATTTAAAAATTACATTTTTCTTCTTCTGGATGTAGAGATAATTAAATATAATAAAGGCTACATTCTAGTCTTAAGCATTATCTAACAAAGTTTTAAAAATAATTATTTTTATTAAATGTTTGAAAGAGAAAAAAATTGTTTATATCAAAAATTTGAGAAGATGTAGCGAAATTGTTAAAAATAAAGTATGCTTACCTGAATTGCTGTAGCAGCTTTTCTTCGTGTTTCCGCCCGCAGATTTTCGAGCTGCTGTCTGATACCTTCGCTGAGAAAAATATGCCGTTTGCCGACAGCCCAGCTTGTGCTAGCGCCAAACTTACTCTTTAGCTGCTGCGCATTTTGTAAAATCAATTTCGTGTCCTCGACAGCCTGCTCCTCGGCGCGACGTAGTTGTTTGAAAGGTGCGATCAACCTATATCTCGCATTGAAAGCTTTAAATCGCATCCTATGTGGATATCCTGTATGAGTCATCATATATATTAGCTTCAAGATCTAATCGTAATTAATTTTGATTAAATAATGCTGTTTTATTTAAATAAAACTATTTTTAATAAGATATAAAGAAAAAGTAAATATATTCATTATTAATTTGTTACGAATTAATTACATGTTTTTTTTATATATTTGTAATTATACATATATTATCTATGTTTTTTTTTCCACTTTGATTTATTTATTGTGATAAAAAATTTTTTATTATTATTATATATACAAATCAAGATTTTCTTAATAAATTTGAATATTTTAACTTGATTAGAATAAAATTTTGCGCTATCTTACCTCCCGCCATGAGGTTTACTGTTTCCAGAACTTGCAACGAACGTATTTGGCGCATCGTAACTCCCCTGTCGAGGTGCATTGGCGTCTCGGTGCTATTGCTACGGATGCATCTGACGAAGTGCGGTCTAGCATGGACAAGGGTCCTCAAGAGATTATCTAACCTTGTATGAAAGTCCTGTGTCAACGTTGATATTGGCTCGTCTCCGTTTAAACTGTAAAGAACAATTTTTACTTTTTTTGCGCTAATTTCTTTTAAATTTTACAATCAACTCATTACGATTATAATTACTTATAAACGCGTTGGTCTTGTTTAAATAATTATTACAATGTAGAAATTATTTGTATACATTTCAAGTTTATCACTAATGAAGATGTTTTGATTTTGATTTATGATATTTTGATTCAATTACAACAATGCAAATTTTTACAGAAAAAGAGTGAAAAAAATAATTTCTTTGATAAGTGTATGTACATCGAAATATTAATATTATTTATCAAAATATAGTGCATCAATTATTATGATATTTTGTCGTCGTATAATCACATCGTTGATTACTTACAGATCAGTGTGAGAAGTTGGTGATATTCGAAAACTAACACCTCTAGGTACAGTATCGCTCGCGTATAATGCTTTCAATTCACTACCAAACAAGTGAGTAGCAAATCCGAAACTGCAAGTGTGTTTGTAGAAGACCGCTACTAAGTCATCAGGGACAACATCCTTATTTGTATCTTTAAAAATGAAATGGGCTGAATGTGATGAGTAACCAAAGAAAGGTTTATTCGTTTAAATTTATGTGTATCAAATGAGAGAATACAATTATTATATAATTGTAATTTACTCTTATTGACATATATAATTATTATATTATATTATTATAATATATTTCACATAAATTATTACATACTAACGTTATCATACTAATTAATTAATTAATGTTCACAATAAATTTCCAAAATCATTATTAAATGCAATAAGAGAAATTTTATGTACCTAAGAAGTCTGAAGTGTCGTAGGTGACTCTTCCTGCAAAATGCTGAATACCGAAAGATCTACAGTCAACGGTCCTTGGTTCAAATAACCGAGGATTTTGCTTATGCTGCACCTTCACTTTGGCAACGTAACTTTCTGCGGTCCCGTGTATAGAGCCTTCCACATCTAACATACTTAGCAATCCGGTACGCTGTAAATAAAATGACGCATCTAATTAACACGTACATAATTAATACATAAAACAACTTTGTAGAGAAATTTCCTAGATAGCAAGACAATAGATGTTCAAGAAGATAAATCAGTTTGCTGTCTGGGTTAATAATAAACTAAAGAAACGTGATATTTTTATTTAAATAATACATTTATGTGTTTAAAATATAAAAATTTAGAAAACTTTTTGCATTTTCTGATTTATTAACATTATTATTTTTTGTACATAAGCACAAATACAAGAATTAACTGTTTGCATTAATTTTTTATTTGAAGACGTAAGATATTTAAATAAGCAACGATTGCTGAATTATTGTCTTCGACAGAAAGGACTTACCAAGGAAGAAATGAGATCAATGCATGGCACGTTGTCGACATAGTCGACTTCGACATCGCACCGGATGCCTTCGTCACGGCAACTCTCGATGGAGCTCTTGAATATGTGAGTGTTGTAGAAGTGCTGCATCGTCTCCGCGCAAAGATTGATGCAGAGGTGCTCTAGCTGGCTTGGCTTAGGATCTTCAAACCCGAACATGTCCAGGATGCCGATGAAGCCGTCCGTGGCGTGTCGCACGGCGTTATTCAGGGCAGTCATGCTTCTGGATCCTGTACCCCCTGAAAAATCTCTAACTCTTAGCAAAAATTTTTTTGTATTACACACACACACACACACACACACACACACACACACACACACACACAC
>NW_012130102.1:1950969-1957428 GCF_000143395.1 Atta cephalotes | reverse complement strand
ACACACACACACACACACACACACACACACACACACACACACACGTAATAAGAAGCTTTATGCTTCTATGTATTATGCTTTTGAAATAATATTTAGAAGTATTTAGAAAAGCGTACGAATCTAAATAAATTAAATTCTTTTAAGCAAATATTAACTCTTTTAAATTAATTATTTAACTCTCAATTGTAATAATTATTCTGTTTTATTTAATAATATAGCATAACAAGACTGTACAATTATATCATTTAAAAATTATTAAATCACAATTAATATAATGCGTAATAAATTTTGTTGTAATGATTGTTTTAATGAAAACCTGCTGAACTGCCAATTGTAGAGGCATGTTGGCTAGTAACATCCGCTTGATTATGAACAGATTCATTGGAATCCGATGAAAGGGTGCCGAGAGTCGAACCAAGTCTCTTCAAGCTGTTGGCTCGTCTCACTATCGTAGCTACAGTGCGGCAATAAAGGGCTTTTGCGAGCGAATCCCTGGTCATGTTAGACTGCATAAACAAACATTTTTTTATTATTATAATATAATATTCATTGTAAGGTAATGCTTAAAGTGTTGAGCAATTTTTCGCACATTTGGTCTTTGTATAATTCAATTAAATAATTTCAATTAAATTAACAGAGAAAATGTGTAATATCTTTTAAATTATTTTGTTTAATAATAACAACAAGTAAATAACAAACCGATTAAAACATAATAATGTAATAATATAAATTAAAGATTAAAGATTTTCCACATTAAACCTTATTTGCCATTAAAGGATAAAAGAATTAAATGAAATATCAAATTAAATTAGATATATGTACATCAAATATCTCAAAATAAAATGATTCTTTTGAAATAAAAAATCAAAAATTTTATCTTTTAATTTAAAAGTTACAAGTGTTTATAGAAAAATTAATAAATGCGATATATGTAATGATCCAGATAAAAAAAATTTCAAAATTATTATAGAAGAATTGATAAGAATTCAAGGATATCACCATTTAGAATAATTTAATATATATATTTGAGAAGTATGAAATTAATAATTTGCGTGTGGAACACATTATCAACTGAAAGAAGATTTAAGATTTGTGTAACTAAAGAATTTAATACAAGAATTGTATGATAAGTACATTCCAATGAGTTGCGAATTGTATGCGCGAAGATTTACACGTAAGCATTTTAATTGTATTAAATTTATGAGGTCAGTAACATAAAAAAATATATATATTGAAAATAAATAATGTAATTTACAATATAATTGTAATTTTAAATTACATAAAATAAAATTGTAATATATTATTTTAATGTAGAATTTAAATAGTTTGTGTCTTAAGAGTCAAAATTTGTGACATGTTAGGGATTCCAAGATCAAAGAATTTCTTGATCGGCAAATATTAATTTACAAGATGGAACATTATTTGTCACTGTTTCATCTCATAAAGAAAGTCTGATAGTACCATGTTGGCATCGCAGACGGATTTAACGAGCTGGCCGCGCGCATTGTGAGTCCTCGAGGTGAGCCCTCGTAATAAGGCTGGCGGAGGAACTCCCAGGAGTGTAGCTACAGAGGATAATTCGTTCTCACCAATTACGCCAACTTCTACACCAGGACCATCTGTAAAACCGACGTTTCCGAGGATGAGTACCGCTGCTAGCACTCTTACGACGTCCAAAAATGGGATGCCTAAAACGCCTGGGGAAAAATCAAAGATAAAGATGGAAAATAATAATGTTTCTTATGTAAAAACTATAATTAGTATTAGAAATAAAAAATTAGTAAATTTTAAATTAAAGCTTATTTAATTGTGTATCACAAGAAGATTTACTAAATCAGTGGACATTGTTAAAAATAAATTTTACATGGTTTTTTCCATTTATTAATTACTTACCTAAACAAGCTTTCCACGCTTGAAATCGAATCGCATCTTCAGCTTCGTCTTGTCGTGTATCGCCATGTTGAAGATACCTCAAATTTTTGAGATTATATCCCTCTAAATTTAATTTAACTGCAAAAATTATTAGGGTAATTTATATATCTCAGCAATAAATTATTATTAATTGTTTTTAATCAATAGTTACGTGATATAATGTTATTATAATTATTTGCATTAATTATAATATATTATAATATTGTTATAATTAATTGCATTACCTCGCTCATCGTGAGATAATCCAGCTAACATCTGATAAAATATATGGTAATTCTTTTCGTCTGACAACGGTCTGATTACCCTTGTCTGGTCTAAGAAGTAACAATGAATTTTTGTTCTGTATAAAGCACCATCCGTCACCTGAACCTCAATGAAGTGACCCTAAAGAGATGTAATAAAATTGCAGTTCTAATTTTTTTCGTCGCTAATTATTATTAAATAATGTTGTTTTTACCATTGACATTATATTTATTGTTTTTTATCATATTGTTTATAATACTTCTAATATTGATGTTATTTCTAATTTCTTTTTTCATAATCCTATTTCTCTTCTCTTTTTCTGTTGTCTTCCATTTTCATCGATCTCATACATTTCGAAGCAAACTACTTACTATCCTTGAGCTCTCCGAGTTTGTGGCGGTTTTCGCTGAGCCCAAGGATCTGAGGACCGTGAAGGCTGCCGCTAGGTGTTTGAAAGCGTCCGTTTCCGGTCCGCCGCCGGCGACGTCGAAGAGTTGCCTAAGTAATAGCATCGAAGCGTACGTTTTTCCGGAACCGCTTGTCCCTGCAGAAGAAGTTCTAGAAATCTTCACGTTCGAAAAACGAAAGAAGATGGAGTTTGTTAAGAGTCTTACCAGAAAGAATAATCGCCTGCGGATACCCGGTCTCCGATTGCTGCCTTACGGCTTCCTGGACGACCTTGTTCAACTGAGGTGCTAATGGTACCGACCTGGTGCTCGTTAAAGTTAATGGATTTCCAACGTCTGTATAAGGATTTACGCAAACCAATATAGGACCCACGTTTGTCTGAAATAATATTTTCATTTTTTTTTAATGTATCTGTTATTAAATCAATTAAATTTGTTATGATATTATTATTATTCTTAATATATACGTACGTCGGATATATTTAAAAAAATAATATATTTGAGTTTATGACTTCTTTGTATATCTAAGCAACAAATTATTTTTCTTATTAATAGTAATTAATTTATTACAAGTGTGTATAATTTTTTTATAATAGGTTTAGAACAATTTTTACAGAAGGAAATAAACAGTTATAACTAGGAATGCAACGGATCGTAAAATTACCGGATATCGGATATCCGGGCAGAATGTAACATCGGATATTTGGTGTTTGATTGGATATTCGAGAATTTTTTTGCGTCGGATATCCGACCGGGTTCCAAGAAAGTGTCTTCTAAAAGAAAAAAAAGGCCTACAGGGAAAAGATTGTAATTTTGCAACAATGTATAACATCATGAATATGCATACTTATTTCTAGAACATTTAGACACATAAGAAAAAATCAACAATTTAATAATATCAAATTTCAACCGGATACTTCCCCGGATAATAATGATATCCGACTATCCGGTCAGAAGTAAGTAAAAAGAAGTTAGTAAAAAAGTGCCGAATAATATCAGATACCGGATACTTTCCGGATATCCGGTGCATACCTAACTATAACTTAATGAAAATTTTAAATTTTCTCCGTTTAAATTCTTTAATATTAAAGTACAATTTTTATTTATTTAAAGATTTATATTTGTAATTAATTAATATTCATGAATAATAATTATAACGTAAATTTACAATTAGTCTTTAATCTATATTTATAACTAAAAAAAATTTATAGTCTTTATAAATAATTTGATTTTTTTATAAATTATATATTTAATTGATTAAAGATATATCTGGAGAAATTTTTTAAGCTTTCTTTTGAATGTCAAAGTTCAAGTCTGACAAATTGCATAGTGAATTATGTAAGTATATAATCAACTTGCTTTTTGCAATTGAATAAGGTATCCAACCAACCGCAATCGACGAGAAAAAAGATCTTCACTTGTCTAGAGAACTTAGATCAGGGAGAAATCAAGAGTTTCTCAATAAAACGCCTAAACGAGGAACAGCCTCAAAAAAAGCGAATCTTTCGTATAAAAAGACGATAGCCTGCTGTACGAAGAATTGTCCATCATGATGAACGACGTACGAGATGAGATATTGTGGTAAACGTCAAATTTTATTTATAACTAAAGAAATCCAGTAATTAATGTTTTAACTAAATTTCATTTATAATAAATTAATAAATTGAAGATAAAATTTATGTTCATTAATTAATGAATTTTACTAAATCATACATACATCTTTTTTAAATATTAACATAAACGTTAAGTTTTAAAATTAAAAACATTTCTAAAATAATTCAAGCAACAATTATGATTGAAGAAGATCGTTTGATGATCGGTTGATGAAAAACTTGATTACATAATTAATCATATAATTCAATCATATAGTATAAGGAAAATATGAAATTAAAGTTGGTCTGGCCGATCACATCGGAATGCGAGCGTGCGTGCCACCTGTGCGTGGGTTTCTTGTGGCAGGGTGGCATGCACGAACCAGTCGAGAGACAGGGTGAATTCTTAATGGCAGTACATATCAACCACGCTTGTGTTGTGTTATTGCGAGCACCAATACCAACACAACACTTCAGGTACTTACGAATATGATTCGAGACCGCCTCTTTGCATTCCGCTCTGGCACAGTCATTCGTACGTGTACGCACATGTGTATGTGTGTATATATACGATTTATGAACGATTGGATTTTGGAATCCCCCCTTGAACATTTAGAGTCTAAAATTGCAGGAAAAACTCTTTTGATCCATGGTCATTTATCGTTCTTACATGTTCGTTACATTTAAAATTAAATATCTGCTTAATGCATTGAGAACGTAACTTTTTATATTATCAAAATATTTGTATATAACATAAAAATTTTATATAAAATTTTATAAACCTGATTCTAATTAAATATTTAATGTGTATAGAAATCTTAAAAAAGAAATCTTGTGCATTGTCATATTTTTCTATAAGTTTAATCAATCTTATATTTTCCAAAGCAAACTTATCTTACTTAAAAATAGCTTATTTAAAAATACAACTGACTTGTAGCAAAGTATACTTAATTTATTCCTAATCAATCTTTTTAATTATACATTTAACTACAATTCACTTACAACAACAACAATCATATTTTATTACGAGAAAATTCATATACTTTCATTTATCTTACTTCTTTTTTTTCCATGAAGGATTTAGGTGCTCAAGTTTTTGGAAGCTTTACAAATGTTAAGCTATCTATTTTACTTATCTATCTTTAACAAAAACATTGATCTTACATGATACTGTTTGGCGCAGAAGCGAGCTTGAAGACATTTAAGTACTGCATCTTCTGTGAGAGGTCCAGATAGATGAATGAGGTCATCGAAGGCCGTGGAAGTCGCAGGGCCGGGCGAAGACGCGGTAGCTTTTGGAAGACATCGATGCTGATTTTGATTGCTTTTTGCGTTTTTCACATCGGCAATGATGCTAGAGATCGGTGGCGATCGAAGACATCCTAATGCTGTTACACAGGATACTATCCCATCATCAGGTACTCCATTGTGACGTTTCGAAGGATCTAGATCTGAAAGAAAATTTACATCAAAAAATTAAAAAAGACATTAATTTTCTCTCAATTACTATAATAATATCACTAATAATATTAATTATTATTAATTACAATAGAGTGTATGCAGAAATATTTATTTGTTTAGTATTTGAAAGGATGGTATCTACCATTTTTTTAATATAGCAAAATAGTAATGCGTATTTTTAATGTCACAATTGTACATAATTAATTGATATTTTTTCATTCTTAAAATTATAATGGAATTGAGATTTCTATAAAGTAATTAACATTTTCATATAATAAAGATCTATGAAAGATTATCCAGAAAAATCTTAATCAGGATTATAGGTTAATGAAACAGGTGTCCATGTACTAACCAGATATTAAATTATTTGTTGCGGTTGAATTATGGTTGAGCGTGTTTGCGTTAGCATGATTGACATGCGGATGAACAATTACGGAAGCTGTTAATGTGTGACTCGCAGGATGACCGATTCCATGAGATACTGTGCCACTGGGCGGTAGGGTGGTTCTTGGGGGTACTGCGGGTGCAGGTGAAGTGGGTCCACCTTTTTCCGGACTCTTCGAGAGGGGTCCAGAGGTACCGCCTGTCGGCCCTGATGTGTTCGCCGGTTGGCTTACGTGCAGCCGGTTCCTCAGGGTCACCAGTTCCGTGCTGAGGCTCCGCAAACGCTGCTGTAGGTGCACCGCTTCATTCGATGAAGAAGCATCTTCAAGAACCAAACAGGAAGCTTCGTTAAGATACGATAATACCAATATAGTGAATTGAATGCGACAGTACTTTAAAACAATTCTCTCTCTCTCTCTCTCTCTTTCTCTCTCTCTCTC
>NW_012130102.1:1946827-1950018 GCF_000143395.1 Atta cephalotes | reverse complement strand
ACTCTCTCTCTCTCTCTCTCTTCTCTCTCTCTCTCTCTCTCTCTCTCTCTCTCTGTTTCTCCTTTTTCTTCAGAACAATAAAATGCTTTTCATTTTACATATCTAGAAATTTTCGCAATTATGGAAACATGACTGATATTTTCTTTTAATAATTTATATTATGTATAGAAATATTAGAATTTAATGGAACCCTTATACTCATTTGACGATGTTATTTAATATGTTTTAGAAGCATTTTTTTATGAATTTCAATAATCAAGGAAAGAATTTTCTAATAATTAAAAAATCAAGTGTGTAAAAATTATAGGATATTCTTTACTTGTAATATATTTTTTTTATTTTATTTCAAAAAATGTTCTCGTTTCCAACTTCATTTCTTATTATCGTTTTTATCCGCTTGTGCACGTTCTCTCGAGTCGTGCACGGCTCTTTGGGTACCGTTAATCTAAGATACAATAGCGGATAAGTTGAAATGGAGGAGGCTGTGCTCTCGGAGGCTGAACTCTAAGATTTCTCTCCATCACCTAAGGGAGGCTGAGCACTGTTACACTCGATTGTGTAGTCACGTACCATGCGTCTGACCAGTATGTTCCGATCGTTAAATATAAGCTTGCCAAGGTATTATTTCTATATTTTCGAAGATATTTCAACTTCATGTGGAAAAATAGAAAAGTTTTTGAAAAGTGCAAGTCAAATATATACGAATTAATTATTATATACAAACAGACTAAATATATCTTAGAAAACAAGACATTTGAGAAAAAAATGTTTTATATGAAAGTAGAATTTTTTTCATCAAATGTATCAAATGGCAATCTCTATTTGAGCGCTAAAGAAACTCTCAAAGTCAACTTTAAAATTTTTTAATAGGTTATTTATTTTTTATCGATTTTACTTTTCAAAACACTTATTTTTTTTAACTAAGTACTTTTCGAGATATATATGTATATATAGGTTGATAAATTTTACTCAAATATTTGATTTTCGAGATATTTAGCACGTCCGATTTTTTGTCATACTTTTTGCTCATCCTGTACATATATTATAAATTAAAACTTTTTGTTTATTTTTATATAAATGTAGATATTGTAAAATATATATAAAAATGTCGTTAATATTATTTTAAATCATCTGCATTAGTAGAGAAATAAAATAATTTATAAAGTCATAAAGTAAAATGGAATTATTCATAAAGCCGTAAACAGTGAAATGGAATTATTTATAGAGCTATGAACTAGTTTCAACAATCTCTACAAGCTAACGTGTAATTAATGAATCTAGAAACTTATTGTTGTACGTGAATGCAATATAATATAACAGAAATGCATATTTAATGTATATAAAGTAGACTTTAATAACAATAATAATTTACATTATCTATTTTGTTTATTAATTTAGAAAATTATATTAATTAAGCATCAATTGTATAAAATGATAGTTGATTCTATCTAATAGCTTAAATTTATTATTTTTATCTGAAAATTTTTATCTGACAGAGGAAAGATTTATGTTTTAGTATATGTATGAATTTTTCCTACCTTTTATAACAAAATTAAACTAATTTGAATTAATTAAATATCCAATTCTCAGTTTCATTAAATTCTATTTTACATTCCACTGAATAAAAAAAAATCTTTAATTAACTGCAACATCGATATTTAAAGATCTTTTTGTTTAAAGAAAATTGATTATTTCTTGCAAATATAAGTGAATTTAATTTCTTTCTTTACATATAAATGATGTTTATATACAATATAGATCAGCTAATCAACTAACTAGTCGAAGTTGATTTGAAATCTCGGTGTTTCTACCTCAACACCGCAATCTACTTCTACGATACGATTGATTCTAACAATACGATTGGAAGTATTTCTTTGGAATGCTCTTTTAGCACGCGTTTTCTTTTTTTCGGGCATACAAGTTCCCTCGGTCGGATGACACACGATACTCGGTGTTCAATTCACACTAGGAACTGGTCTCGTTGTTCTATACTAACTTCCGGATGCGAGATTAGTTACATAACCGGTTTTCTGGAAATCGCAAAGTAAGATGTTTAATGCGTGCGTACTTTGTTTATGCTCTGTTCTTGCGAGAAAGCCGATTGAATGTGATCATTTCAGTATCCAGAACCTTTGTCAATTACAATGATGCTTATTAATGTTGAACCATGTGGAACAGCCAAATTGGTTTAAAGGAAATACATTAAACGCAAGGACACATGCCGTAATCAATTATAATAAACAAATAGAAAAATTGTTTTAGAGAAATAACGGACTCGTGAAAAAGATTAAACACGATAATATGAAAGACATAAAAATAAAAGCTAATATTCTTGTTTATATTGCTTTAATATAAAATATTTAAAAATAATTAAAAAAATAGAATCAATGCACGTGTATATATCAGTATACTATAAATGATAATAATAATAATAATGATAATAATAACAATAATAATAATAATAATAATAATAATAATAATAATAATAAATAGTAAACAGTAACAAGAACAGCAAGAACAACAAGAACCTCGCTTTCCTGATTTTCCTAGCACCTTGTAACCAGACAGGTCCTACTCTGCGGGGATTAAACTCTGCAGGTACCTTCGGAAGCTGAATGCTTCTTCGAGAAGAAAACAGGTTCTTTTTAGTCTTATTCTTTTCACAGCACCGCCTACACTCTATTCGTCTTAACTCTTTCAACTAATGTTTCGTTGACTCACATCACTATTGACCTTAATTCTTTCGAGTATTAATTTGTTCTTCTTTTTAATTCTGCAAATTCGTAATTTTTGAAAAAATTTATTCCCATCATTCCCTTTCATGAATTGTAGAATTTGCTTCATGTGTTTAAAAAAACTGATTATTATTAAAAAGTTATATTGTCTATATATATATATATATATATATATATGTGTGTGCGTGCGTGTGTGTATGTGTGTACGTATATGTGTATTATAAGTATGTTATATGCAAGTAAATAATGTAAATTTTAATTGTAATTATTTGTATATATTATTGTATATAATATTCGTAATTTATAAGTTACTATAGTATTTTTATATATATATATATATATATATATATATATATATTCTCTGTATGTTTATTACTTATACTAATTAACTTAATTAGTTGATAGTATTTCTTACTTTTATTATTAAGGTTTAGGGTAGTTAATTTACTTTCTTTT
>NW_012130102.1:1938069-1946807 GCF_000143395.1 Atta cephalotes | reverse complement strand
GAGAGAGAGAGAGAGAGAGAGAGAGAGAGAGAGAGATTAAATTCTTATTTATATACAAAATTACATTTCCGTTTCTAGGAATATGTTTTTCATTTAATTCTTATAACTTTATAACATAAAGAAGATTATTGTATGTAAAGAAGATTATATTTTAACATAAATGTAAGAGTAAATTGAAACTAAAATTAATAAAATTAATAAAATTAAAAGAAATTAATAAATAAATTTAATAGAGAAACTTTATAACATGCCTGTGCAATGATTTATAAAATTAAAATAGATATTCAGAAATTATTCTAAAATATAATAGAGATAAAAAACTGGAAAGGGAGAGCTAGAAACTCTTAAAGGAATAGAGATAGAATAAAGAAAAAGAAAGTAACTTTAAATATACTGTTATGCTTTGGCACTGGCAAAGAGATAACGAAAGGGGTGAATTAATCGTGGCAGGTACTCTGCATTCCTCTCTTGTGCGCGCAGATTACCGAATCGCGGTGAAATTAATGGCGATGCCCGCACGTATGTCGAAACTTAATTCGTAATTAGACGTGAAGGCTTATCTTGACGCGTGATCCATTTACAAATTTGGTCAATGGATACTTTTTCCCAAAAAATTTGCGCAATAGTTCGTCGCTATTTTCATAATAAAATTTTAATTAAATTAAGTACGAAAGTAAATTTCATTTTGGTTTATTTTTTCCAGCACATTAAAGATTACATGAAACAAATTTCAGAATAAAATATTTTATCTGCTATTTTATTAAAATTATTACAGATCAAATAAAAATTAATGTGTGGATTTTTTGATAATTATAGTACAACAGTAACAATCACCCAAGAAGATTATTTTTTGCAAAAATTCAATTGCAATTGTATGTACATATAAAAAATACATTAATATAAGTTACATTCTCAAGCACTGCAAAAGACAAGCAAAGATTATCGGAAAATATAAAGAATTTTCAAAATAACACTTTTCCACAGAATAAATAAAGGATGTTACACGGAATAAATAAGTGACTGTCAGATCCATATGTCGAATCTTGATAAAATGGTAATTTCTTTCGATGCTAGTTCGCCGTGGAACTTTGCAAATGTAAACTTTACCAAGTGGCAATAAACGTAACAATCTTGAGCAATATCAAAACAAGAAGTCCTATCTAGAATATACATTGTAAAGCGTATCTATATCTGCAACGTACGTCCAGTCCGCATTTAATTTCTCTGTTGATGGATTTTATCGAATTATATTTAATTATCGAGTTATATTTAATTATATACTAGTAATGAATATATATTTTTATATTTGTTGATTTTTTACAATAAGCTTTTTATAATAATATTTATTCATAGTCAGATCCATGCTTTTCTTATTTCAAAATATCCTATAAAGAGTTTTCCAATATACTTTGATATATCTCATGATAAAAATTTTAATGATTACATTTTAAAAAAGCATAAGAAGTTATTAAGTGAGAATTAGTTTTTTTAAATTAATTAACTGAGTACATTCTTTGTACTACTTTGATTACTTCATAAAATCTTTAATAAATACGCACACACAAATGCACATTGTAACGTAGTATGATCTATATACACATCGTTTATACTTCGTGCTTTTCACGCATGTGCGCTTACAGCACATGGGAGCAGTTGCAGCTGGATACGTATGTATCAGTTTAGGCCATTGCCCTGCATAAATCCCAGCGAGAAAATATCTTTTTCTTCGTTTTATTATCAATAACATAATTATTTATAAACGTAATAGTTCATAAAATAATGGCAGTTTCCAGTTTTTGGAACCATTATGGTTTTGTAAACATTATAATGTGGAAAAACAAGCATGTTTAAGATTGATAATAATGAAGAAAAAAAATATTTTCTCACTGGGATTTATGCAGGGCAATGGCCTATAAAAATTCAAGATTTTTTAATTTTTACAAAATTGTTAAATAAAATGGTTTCTTTCACTATTCACAACTTTTAAATAAATTTATTTAAATAAAAGAGAAAATCTAACAAAAGAAACAAATCAACGAATTTTATGATATAATATTACTTTTTAAAGATAATAACTTATAATATTAATTAATGTGCGCACAATGTAAGACGTAAATATTTTGAAACTGTACATTTTTAAAATAAATTTGAAATTTATATAATAAAAATATACTCTAAACATCCTTTATGCTTTTTTAATGAGAATAACATTTTTACAATTAATAATTAAAATCATATTATATAGGGTGTATATATAATTAAATAATTTATCAGCTTTATGCAATTTTTCTTCTCGAAGAAGTTAATAATGACAAAGAAGTAGAAGGTATTTTAATTATATCTCATCTTCCCACTCCTTCCACCTAATTACTCAAGAAGCCCGTAATTGTGAAGGACGCGCTATAATGAAACAATAGCTGTAAGGATGTCTTAGACTGCAGAATAATGACGCTTCCGAGTTGGGAAAGAATCGAGTAAAAAAGTTATCTTGGTTGTGGCTCCTCCTATTTTTTCAAAACTCTTCTTCTATTTATATTTAATCTGACAGTCTAAAAAAAAAATTAACATATGCATTTGCAACGTAAAGATCATCATTGATGTCCAACCGTTTATAAAACAATTTATAAAACAGTCTGTTCAGAAATAACGAAATACGCTTAAGTTATTTAGAATTACACAGAATGTTTGAAAAGATATATAATTTATTTATTAACTACATATTGACAAATGATTTGCAAAAATAATAATAGAAACTCTTAAAATCATTATTTAAGTTAGTTATTCAATATTTAAGTTCCGTTTATTTAAATAATTAAATTAAAAATTTAATATTTAAAATTTTTTAAATAATTTTAAATATGGAATTTTATTTACTTTTTCTATTTATTTGATAAAATTAACATTGAGTATCTAAACACACACACATTTTACTGATTACAAAAAAATGAGCCAAAATTGAAGGACATATTGGCAATAAAAACACATAAATATAATCGTTTATGACAATTAATATAAATGTGGTATGTGATATTAATTTCTTATTCTGAGCATCATATAAATTTTTTTGAAAGACTTTAATCTCCGGATACAGTTAAGAATGCTGGAAGGTAATCAAGGAAGAACAGCCGCGAAGATGTAAAAAAATTGTATTACTTTAACTGTAAAGCGTAGGCAACTTTTATAATGACCACCACAACTCTTCATTTTCAGCATAGCAGGGTCGTACCAAGTGTTTTGGAACCTGCCTGAATAGTTAAATCTAACGGTTTATCTCATAAATCTTCATTATTAAATAAAATAATCTATTAACTGAATATTTATAAAATAGTATTTATAAAATAGGAAGATACAAATTTTAATTACTGCCGCAAAAACTGATCAGTAAAAGTACTTTTTGTTCCTGAGAAAAGCTTTTTTTGTTTTATTTATCAAGCTTTTTGTATTTATTAATTGTATATTAAACTCAAATATGTTAACATATATGTGTATATAATAACTCTTTTAAAAGTATTATATAATGTTTTAAGAAACCAAGATTCAGATGTTACGCAATTTTGTTTTGGACTTAAAATTCATATATCACTAAATTCAAAGATTTCATAAATTTAAGATTTCATAAATTCAGGAATAATAAAATATAGTAATTTCATATTTGTACGTATTAATATAAAATTTTACAATTAAAAATATTACAAAATTTTAAAATATTAGAAAATTCTAGATGAATGACGTATTTCAATACGCAAATTTCAATCGTAAATTTCAAAATGGAAACGATATAGTGATATATATTTAATAATAAATATATATATTACATATAAAAGAGAGAAAGTATTGTATAGATTTTAGGACACAAACATGCGATAAATATATGTTGAGAATCTAAGAAAATGTATAAATTCTAAGAATAAAACAAAGTAAATTTATGGATTACAAGTTTTAATAATCAAGAAAAAGTTCCATATTGTTAAAATTAACAAGAAGATGTTGTCACAGCTTTGCAACTACCTTGAAGTTTTTTCTCGGTCTCCCAGAACTTCTGTAGCTCCGTAAAATACTTGTCCAATATGAAGACTTTGGAGAGACCGAGGGTAGCCATTTCAGCTATTCGATTCTCAATCTCGTTCAGAATTTTCCTTATTAAGCTTGCCCTTAGATTTTTAATCTAACGTTTTTGCGGATCTAACGAAACAGAACATCTTGGCGTTCCCGCGTCTTCGTATCCTCGGAGCACTCGTCACCGCACTCACACATCTTTCACCGTAATTTTTTCAACGTTAAAGGCACTCAAATTTGCATCACATTGCACTATAAAATTATTAATCTATCCAAGGATTTCTACACTAACGCTTGAGAATTAAAATGCTCGAGAAATTTCGAATAAATACACTGCAAATTAAATTTTTAACACTGCAGGAGACAGAGAGATCAGATTCATACACGAATATGATCTGTCGATTAATCTGGATTAATATATTAACTTGGCACAATTTTTTTACGAGTGTAAACTTTATTTAAACAGCCTATGCACTTTTGGACATGCGAAGAGTGTCGAGCCGTCGCGTTCAACTGGGCGTCATTGTTGCCTGAGACCCACCTTCTGGGCCTTATTTCTCCTAAAGCGCCTTCGCCGTAACTCCAAAAGGTAAGAGCTGCGAAACCTAGTCCTCAGGTAGTTAGGTGGAAGGCACCACGGGCATACCGGGGTCCAGGATTTCTGCAGAATGGAGTGGAAGGAGATAGACGGTAGGAAGGAAAGAGAGAGGAGAGGACTGGTCTCCGACTGGACCGCTCTACACGAGGCTGTGGAAAAATGATTGCGGCCCTAGACTCACCTTAGGCAGCTCTCTCGACCTCCACGATTCACTGCGGTTTATTATGCTTTGCTGATCTATTCGATGAAATTTCAAACGGGAAATGAACGTCGTAAACCAAAATTTAACGGAAAACATACAGTTTTATTTAAATTAATTGCAGTTGTCAAAAATTCGTAAAAGAAGTAATAAGATTTCAAAGATTCAAGCAAAAAAATTTTTAAGTAATTATATTTGTAAATATTACAGTTATATTGGATTAGTGCAAAAGTTCGTGCCCGATTTATTATTCAAACTTCAAACAGCTGCTATTTTTGTTAAAAATAAAATAAAATCTAAATCTTACTCTATCTGATGAGAGAATTTAAGAATCTATTTTTTTAAATTGTGATAGTTTTGATAGAGTTATGAGCAATCAAAATCAAAATATTCATTTTATTTAATTTGCAACAACTCATTAAAACAAAAAATCATAGGAACATTTTTAAAAAACAATTTTGTAAGGAAAACTTTTACGAGAGTCGAAAATTTGCTCAAATTTTTTGAGCACGCTACAGACCTACAAAGTGAAAAGAAAATTTTTCATTTTTTCATAGCTTTTTAAAATGTAAAATGTAAAATGTAAATTTAAAATATAAAAATTATAAAACTTACATAACTCAAAAAATATAGTAACCATTCGAAAGTAGAAATTTCCAGCTTTACTACAAAATCCTTTTTATTAAATTTAAATTATTATTAAATTTATATAAATTTAAATTTTGTTTATTTTTCACAAAATTGCAGTTGTTTGAACTTTGAATAATAAGTCGAGCACGAACTTTTGCACTGATCCAATATTATGTAATAATCTTGTATGTGAGGCACTATTATGTCTCTTGAAATATGTATTAAAATATTATAAAAGATTAATAAAATAAGATGTGAAAGTGAATGAAATTATTTGTATAAGATATATTTAATGTAATTCGTTAATACATATATATTTAGAAACAAACAATTATTAAATTATTGTCAATAAATGAATATATAAATAATATTATTAAGCATCTTTGCGATTCGATTAAAAATGGAAAAAAATTCTTTATTTGATTTATTTTTATCTAATCTAATTTCTACTTGTAATTGTTAAATAATGCATGGATCTCATAGCATTATATCAATTAGGGCAAGGAAAATACTAAAAATTTTCAACATAAATGAGATAATTAAAGACATAATTAAACGCGTTGCACGCATGCAATGTATACAATTTGATTTAAGTCTTCTAAGTGTGCATACGTATATTATTGGATCAATATCCTTTCCAACCAAACTCGAAACATCTGTTTAAAGAACAGGCATCTTTCCTATATCCACATTCAAGTCACTTGTTGCTGGTGAACGTTCATCCACTGACAAGCAGCCATTGAGCTGCTCGATGAGCGCGACACGCGATACATGTCACCTGACCTATCTACCCAATGAATGGCTGCTCGCAAGGCAGCCAAAGCAGCAGAAGAGAGACACGAGGCTGAAGAAGGTTTGCGCTCTCGTTTGCTGAACGGTCGAAAAAGAAAGGACAAACGAAGCGATCGATCTTCGTGGCATTCCCGAAGCGCCCTTGCTCCCTTTTTCGTCGGAGCGACGAAAAGAGAGAAAAGCGAAAGAGGGAGATTCGTGGCACACTCAAGAGGATCTCGAGCGGACGTTCCAAGGCGCGTTCCGCCTTATAATTTTGATCTACAGCCGCGAAAGGAATCCAACATGGCTGTGCCGCAGCGGGCTTACCCTGTCGTAAACAATGCAACATCGTCGTTGTGAGAGAACTTTCTCACTCTATCATCTCTTTTCTCTTCTTCCTTCGCTTCTTATCTTCTTCTGGGCCTAACTCCCCCACTTCTCGTGCAATGAGCCTGTTCTTCCCCACTCAATGTGATGTAAACGGGGAAAAGACTCCACGAGCAACACGGAGGGAGGAAGGCCCTGACTGGGGCCGACGACCACTATGAGTGGATCCCTACTACTAAATGCGCTCACTATCAACAAGTAACTTCGTTTGCTTCATTACCGTTGCGAAAACGGTAAGAGAATCAACGAACATTGTTGATTTAATATTACCCAGTAAACACCAACTGGAAGTAAATATAACATTAATATTATAATTTTACGAGTTTCAGTAATGTAGTAACTGTTATGTAACATGCTATAAAAACATGCTATATTATATTGTTAGGTGTAAATTTATAAAATTAATATTATGTTGCGTTTAATTAGTATTAATGGGAAAGTACAAATTTTTTAAATAAAAATTAATAATGTGTTTTTTAATTTCAATTCGTGAAATACTATTTTTTTTAACACATATGATATTAAATAACTTGCAAATAATGCTTGTGATTTAAATATCAAATCTGAAAATTATTATATTGACCAAATTAAATATTAAAAATTATTTTAAAAAATTAATATTTACGTAGTAATATAATGTATTTAAAAATTTTTATAAAAATAAACTAAAACATTACTCTTTTATTAGAAAAAGCATAAATAGTTGAAATAGAATTATAATGTAATAAGAAAATTTAATAGAATATTAAATGTAAAAATTTTGTATGCATTATATTTTGTCCTAACAATTTAATCTGACAAGTAGATGAGAGAGTAGATAAAAATTCATTTTATAATTTAAAAATTAAAAAATTTTTAGAATTACTTCTATATAAATTAAAGTCTTATAATTATTGAGATACAACAATTTCAATAAAAACAAAGAGAAAAAAAACATGAAAATAATAATATAGTAACTATAACTACTATAATAATATAGTTAATAATATACTCTAAAATGTGATAAGGAAATGTTTAGTATTTCTTGTGAATTGATTTAAGGCATTTAGCTCTCGGCCAGAGGAGAAAGAGGATTCGTTCTTTGCTGCGAAATTCAAATCTCTCTGTAGAAAACCGGTTTCGATGTGAACGAGACGGACTCGAATGAAAAACAGGCCCGTGGGGCCTTTCGCTGGTTCGATTCGCGTTAACTTTGTGTCGATAAGGCAGAAGACGATATGTCTTCAAGGGACCTATAGGACTGCTAGCACAATCTGGCGAAACGATCCGAAGATCGTGACTCTGCTTCGTTTGATATTATACCGATCTTCGAAATACAGTCATGTTCTTTGCTCGAGCGATCTATTACCGATCTGAAAAATTATCTCAAGATCCTAAATATGAGTGTATTCAATTATATTATTGAAGATATAATTATCTACATACATATATTTAAGTATATTAATATATTGAAAATAGTTTCTATATATTCTATTATATTTATTTTTACAATACCCAAAAATAAAAGAAATAAAAGCATATTTAGAATATTTTTTTCTGAAAAGCAACTTCCAAAATAATTGATTTTTTTTTTAAATAATAATCACTGAATCTATTAAAAAATTATTAAATGTAAGTAGATATTTCAGATTTGTGATACTCTATTATCAATTCAATGCGTTAATATTTCAAATTATAAATATAAAATATACTTATCGTAAGAAAAGAATTAATATAAATAATTTAGTTTACTTTTTCTGGTTTGGAATAAAATACATGCATTATAGGAAATTAAAAGAAATTGGAAAGAATCTAATAGTTTAAGAATATATAATCCATGTACATTTACACTGAGTTGAAACGAATGAGATGAAAGGACTATGGATTTGTTGCAGATTTGTGAGACCTTGAAGAAACTCATGGACCCATCCGTCAGCAACTGACACCGGATCAGAAATGTTTTTATCTTCTTTTCGTCCTCTCTCTCTCTCTCTCTCTCTCTCTCTCTCTCTCTCTCTCTCTTCGTACTTCGTTACGTTACGTCTTACTTACTACTAACTACTACTAACTAACTAATAACTAATAACTAACTAACTAACTAACTAACTAACTAAC
>NW_012130102.1:1926550-1938049 GCF_000143395.1 Atta cephalotes | reverse complement strand
TGTAGGTACGTACCGTTAAGGAAACGTAAACTACAGTACGACCGACTCCGTACGACGACTAGACGACGACGTCGAATAATTAGTTTATTCTTTCTTTCTTCCTCTCTCTCTCTCTCTCTCTCTCTCTCTCTCTTCATTTCAGATCTGGTGTTTTGTACTCCACATACAATCAATAGAAAGAAAAATTCTTGAAATGATCCCACACAATTCAGATAATAAAAATTTTTAATTTAGGAATTTCTAAAAGTCAAGATTTTGGCAAATCTAATATTGCCAAGGAAGAAATAAATTCAAATTCATCGTATTTTTTATTACAAATTAAAGATTCAGAAAGTATAATAAAAATTTAAGTGTTTGCAATATTGCGGACATATAAAGATAATCGAATGTCGAACTTTTAGATAACGTTTTATGTTTTACATTTTATATTTTTTAGTTGTTTAGTAATTTTTTTAGTAGTTTTATATGTTATATTTTACACTTCTTATGTTTTGCTTTTACAGCACAAAAGTTGCAGCAACAATGCTGTAACATTGCACAATATTTGTTGTAGCAATATTGCAGCGATATTGCTGCAAATTCTGTGCTGTAGGGATAATATTTTTATGTTTTTAAATCCTCCATTTTTCTTATTTTTGTGTTTCTTATTTTCTCCTCTTTCTCTAGAAACTCATATCTTCCATTTTTGTTATTCATAAAAGATTCTGATTTCAAATGCTTTTGCTTTCTTTCCTTCTTTCTTCGAGATCTTCTTCTTGCCTTTTTTTAATCTTTTCTTGATACAGACATTATGCTGATTTCGTTCCACTGCTTTCATTCCTGTTTCATCCTTCGTTTGTCTTTCTTTCTTTGTCGTGTACATAAAATTCGATTGGATAGAAACAATATTCATTTATTAAACGCGAACAATCAATAAGTACACAGTAATGATGACCGATAACGATTTAATTTTTTGAAAAAAATTCATTCTTTTCTTATATTGTATCGATATATACATTCATATAGCATAATATAATGTACAGTAATCGTATTATTGTTGATGGGTAAAATTTAATTCATTTTACAATAATCTCTCATGTCATTTCTTAAAGTTTCGTTATGATCCCATTATTTTTTTCAATGTGAAATAATTTTGTAAAAGTTTTCTTCTGCATTCTCTAGCTTTTTATTTCATCTAGCTTATACAAAGTATGAAAGTTAATTTCAGACTAACTTTTAAATTTATGTTTTATCCGAACGCGTTAACTTATATTTAAAAATTACAGTTATGAAATGTTTTTGATTTAACTGCAATTTTTCAAACTTAACTAGAGGCTGCTGTGACATAATGACCTTCGGATTTCCTTTACATGGCTAAAATCGGAAATCTGAGTGATCCATCATTCGATGTCATCCACGTGTCAGACACGCGGTACGATATAATTTGTTCGCCTCATTACATATTGAAAAGCTGTGAAACTCGACTGGTTGGTCTAGCTGTTATTCAAGGATTGTGCTGGTGACGAAGAGACATATCTCGAATCTGATCGCGATACGAAAGATCATCTGCCGTAACTCATCTACCATATTGAAAACACGCTATACTAAATTTTATATTTCTAATTTTAAATCATAAAGATATATTTAAATTTATTGTTCAAGTTTTCAACATAGTAATTTTTTGATATCGAAATTTCTCTTGATTTTAATAATTTCTTACAAATATAAATAATAAAGCTATAAGATAAAGGATGTAGAATACCTCGAGCTTAAAAATTATTGTAATAACAAATTAAAATTACATAAATAAAATTATTTTTACGTGTGATTACATAGTTAAAAAACGCATACGCTAACAATACATGTTTCGGCTGTAGAATTGAACTTTCCAGTTGTATAAATTAAACGCATTGAGTATCCTGTGATTAGAAATGTTCAAAAATCCATATATTGTAGTTATCTACCAGGTCGAAAATTCACAAAAATTCACAGAACGGCTGCTCGGCCATATGGAGGAAACAATTGGAGATTCTATACATGAATAGAGAATCTTCTTGTTAAAAAGATAAAGTTACATTTATTCTCCAGATATCACAACTCATCAATGTTCCAGATGTCTAAATCGCATTAAATATGTTCGTCGATACGTCATTACAAGAATAAAATAATATGAACATCGTTAAAATAATTTTCACATTAGAATCGTCAATCCGTTAAAGTTATCTAGCTTACAAAGATTAGTATGTGATTGTGACGACTGTCAAGATACAACTGACGACAAATGTGTTACATGTCAAGCGATTATGTATTTTTTAAAATTAAATTCTACTTATGATTGGTAAATAAGATTTATGAAGGCCTTCTCTATCGTTTTATATGTTATATATATATATATATAAGTTAAGTTGTATATATAAGTTAAGTCTGTTTTCTTGTTTTTTAATATGAATCATTTCAGAAATTAAACGCTTGCCGTAACATGGTTCCTCTTCGAGAATCTTGACATTATCCCAATCAAAATCGTGTTCAGATTGCATTCTATGGTCGGTTATGACAGAACGAGTAGATGTGTTCGAGCGAATGTTGCGAAGTTCTTTTATTCTCGTATTTAGTTGTCTATCTGTCTGACCGACATAAGACAAATTGCAATCTTTACACTCGATTTTATGTACTACGTTATTTTTTGTAGACTGTGGTCGTGGATCTTTTCAAACTTTTATGAATTTATTTAGTTTATTTAAACTGAAGAAAAAAACTTTAAAATCTTTGTTGTTAAATCGTTTAAATTTATCTGTAAACGAGGGAATATACGGTATTGTAAACCAGGAAGATTTAATCTCTTGGTTCTCGTTATTTGTCGAATCCTACATAGCTGCTCTCCTTTCAGACAGGTTTATTATTCTATGATTAATAGTTTCAAAAATAAAAGGCAGAGGATAGTTATTTTCCAATAGAATCGTAATTATGGGATAGATTTTTCGCCCTTTATAGTGTTTTGGATCGGAAAATAATAACGCTCTGTCCACTATGCTAACAATGGAATGAATATTGCTTTATCTTTTTAACATGATCATAAGATTCTCTATTCATGTATAGAATCTTCAATTGTTTCCTCTACACGGCCGAGCAGCCGTTCTGTGAGCAATGTTTGTTCTAGTAGATAATGTGGATAACTATGTGGATTTTTGAACGTTTCTAATCACTGGATACTCAATTAATAAAAATTTATATAACTAGAAGGCTCAACTCTGCAGCCGAAACATGTACCGTTAGCATATGTGCGTTTTTTAACTATGTAATCATACGTAAGGATAATTTATGTAATCTTTTTAATTTTATTATTACAATAATTTTTAAGTTTTACGTAATAATACATTTGTTATGATATTTTAAGAAATACGTTCTTATATTCAAACTCTCATTCGCCCTTTATACTTTCTATTTATTATTTATACTGAGATATTATTTATCCTGTCCTTTTGTTAATTTATAAATTACCTCATTAGAAAAACATCTATTCAACTTTCTGCTACATAATAGCGATAAATTAGGCTTTTAAAGTTGTAAGATGTATTATAGGATTTATTAATTTTTGCATTAGGCAATATGTGATCTCAACTTTATATGTAAAAATAAAAGGCATATTTATAATAGTGAACAACAGAGATTTTTAAACGTTAGATAAAAGATAAATGAGGGAATGGAATAAAATTGAAAAACAAAGAGGTCATCCTAGTGAGCATCATATCTGATTACAGATTTGATTGGAAGTTTTATATCAAGAAACATGGCGACAGGACACATTATTAATATTACGACGAACGTACTTCAGAATACATCGAGGCTTATCTGTGGCCTCCTGTGCTTCTTCCAAAGACACGCAGCCGCATACTTTAAGTTCCAACATGGGTACACGGCTTATCTCGTCTCGGAGAAGAAGCTACGGCAGCCATAGCAGAAAATGAGATTCGCATAACCAACATTGATGTGCCTCTATGGATAGAATAAATGGTAGCAGGATCCGGTGCAGTCAACTGAATGATTCCTAGCGACACAGATTTCACGATTATTTGCGTGGCAAATATGACATTATGAAGCGATTCAGAGCAAAAGAGAAGAGGCTGAAATTCTTTTGTGGCCCTTGTCAAAAAAGATTCAAATTATGTGGCTATTTAAAAAGATTTAAGAAAACTATTTAAAAAGATCCTCAGATAGAAAAAAAATCATTACAAAAATCAAGATGACATCAAATAGGAGTCATTTTAAAAATATCGGAAAGATATTATTTGATACACTTTTGATAATAATTTTCTAATAAATTTTTGGTATAATTTTGACATAATTTTATTTTTTTTAAAAATCACTTAAAGATTTTCAGTTAAAAAATCATTTAAAAATCATTGTCAAGAATTTTATAAGTTAATTATCAAAAATGTTTCGAATGACGTAATATTTTCTTTTCAAATAAAATGAATTTTATTTGATATTATCTTGATATTATAATTTTACGTTCCATCTAAATTATATATTGTATAGAAAACTTTGAAGAAACAAGATGGATTTGGACATTGATAATAACAGAAATAGTGTGTTAATGATAAAAGTTGAACGCATAGAAGTTATGAAGTAATGAACTTTTTGTAATCAAGCTTGATTGGCTGACTTTTTATGATTCTTAAAAGTATTCGTTCGATGTGTATATGTAGCTCTGCTTTTAGTACGCTACCCAACAATAGCCACAGGTTTTAGAGACACTTTTACCGGGTAACACTTTTCGTAACACACAACTACGAAGGCTACTGTGAAAACTTATGGCGAGACTCACGAGCGTTTATTTGAAGGAGAATAAAGAAAAGAAGTTCAGAGTTACAGTGTGCGTGGTAGAAAGATGATGGTGAAAATTAAGTATTTAACAATGCCGTGCTGTAATTATTGTTTTATAAACAACTGATTTGTGTACATCATGCATTATTTAATTAAGATTAGATATTTTGTCCTTAATTTTTTTCTTAACTATGTTTTTAAATAAATAATAACTAAAAATATTTTTTTTCAAATAGAGTATTTTTCATGAAGTATTCTTTATCTTGATTTAAATTTTATAACAAATTTTTATAATTCAATTTATAATTTTACTTATTAACTCGAAATCAAGCTCAAGATTTTTTTAGGAAGTTTGAAGTCTGATTTATGATTGCAGTAGATTATTATTCTGTTTTAAATTAGGTATTAATATTAAGAGAGAGAAAGAGAGAGAGAGAGAGAGATTGATACACGCAGCATACAAAAGCGATTGGCGTGTAATAGAGAAACGTGTCACGTTCTCATAGCACGTCTTATTGCTTCTAAGTAAGTAGATTGCTGACTCCGCAAATGGTGCTGATTCTTAACTGCTGTTGCACAGATATAAATTATTATTGCAACGTTATATTGCTACGTTGTTTCACGGTTTTCGAGAATTATATCAAAATTACTCAGAATTTCATTTGTCTAAAATAACAAACAAATCTTATGGATTAAAAAACTCAGCGGACTGTTTTCCAAAAAAGAATACCTGGTGTTAACCGAATAAGATTTTGCATGTTGATAGAGCCTCAAGTAATGCCTGCTAATGATTGCTGTATGATTAACTTTATAAAAAGTAACCTAAACTCTGATTTATCTAAATTGAATTAATAAAACTAAACTAAATATAAAATTGTAATTATGGAAAATTAGATGAATCGACCTAATATACTGAAATAATTTAATAATATTTTAAATTATCTGTATAAAAATTTTAAGATTCTTCGTTTGTCTGTGAATAGATTATTGATAATCTTGATTATTGTATTATATCTATACATTTTTCATGACCACTGTCCTTTCTTTTATTATTTACTCGTATCGCTGTATGATCGTTGATATCTCATTATTAACGAGATTTTTTTTAAATTAAAGTGACAGTTGCATAATGATAGACTTTTAGACATCTGAATATAAATTGAAAAACTGCCTTTTTATATAAAATCTCTTCTGCTATTTTTTGTTATCTTGTTTTGAATAATATTATAGTGATATAAAAATTTTAACATAAAAATATTTATAATATAAAAATTTATAAAAATTAACATAAAATATTTACAATGATATACTGGGGAAAATCGCTAAAATTACTAATTTAAAGAATTTTGTTTAATTCCATTCTATCAAGATGTTAAATCGAGATTTTTCTAAAATATATATTATTGAGCATAAAATATTTCCAATAATTTTTATGTATAAATAAAATTGCCACATATCTGTTAAAAGTATATATTTTATTTTTCCTATTCTCTATGTACGTTTAAAAATAACAGCTGATTAGTTGCAGCAAAGCTTATCATATGAGAATATTCTGAAAATGTTGTACAAATATGCAAATAAGAGGAGAGAAAGAGAGAGACAGGAGGGGGGAGAAGAGGAAGAAGGAGTAATACAATTAGGTTTGTATTTCTAAAATTATCGAAAGAAACTAATACATAAACATTTATTGAAACATCAAAAATGGGAAAATTAAAATAGTATTTCTTGCTATTGTCATATTTTTGCTATTATTTTTTTGTTATAATTATTTTAATTAATACTATAGCAAAGTACCTATAGATACTCGAAAGTTCTTAGGATCCAATAATATCGCGCCGACACTTCGTATCGTTGTACGTCTCGACAGGAAATAAATCCAGCGATGGGCGGGCGCGATCGATCATTTGTGCTAATTAATTCATCCGTCAATTAGTAAAGTGAGCATGAGTGAGCGTGCGTGCATGTGCGTGCATGCGTCTTCACGTCGACACGGGTGCGCAAAAAAAGGGCGCCTGCGGGGAGGTAATGAAGGGATGAAGAGCCACCGTTTCTCCGGGAATTTAATTAAATCGAGTGGAGACGAGAATAAGACGATACAGTACGTCGCGCGCTTACAAGAAGTTCGCGTCGAGACTCGTTCTTTCAACTTGCTTCGATAATGATTTTCTCGCCTCTACTCGCATTAGCACGTACGTGTGCATATGTGTGCTTTATATATGTAAATTTGTATGCTCATAAGATAATACTCGAATCAGATAAAGTGTGGAAGTTTCTATTTAGAAACAAAATTATGACACATATTTAATTATAATAATTTTAATTGCATATATATGTAAAATGTCTGTGCTGCTCACGTTGAATCTGGTTGCATAGCGCCATTGCGTTTTCTATTCGCGGCGGAGTTGTAAATATATGAGAGAGACACTCGCTGGAGCTGTTAACATAAATTTGCATCAGGACCCGGTGCGGTTTTTGCGAGGCCTGCTGTGTTACTAGCAAAAAGAAGGCGTGCCGGTTTCATAGACGAAGTTAAATTGGTAGACTTAAGATACCTCCCCCCCCCCCCTACCCCTCAGGAAAGCTAAATACCTGCCATCTATGATCGATAGATTTATGCATCTCAGTATTTTTAAAACTCGAACAAGATCGAATATAATATCCCAAGTATAGTATAAACAATTTCTAAATTTCTTTTATATTTGTATTTTTATTTTTTATTATGTCCCTTATTTTCCATTTATTTACAATTTTTTTCCTTTTGAAAGTCACATAAAAAATATAAAATTAAAAATGATAGAATCTTTGTTCTTAAATCTCTTAAATCTTGTTGTGTGAGTCTCAAGAATATGCTTTGCTGACAAGTGTTGTGAAATATGTACATACACTTATGCATACAAATAAGTGACGATAATTCAGTACGATTGCATATAATTATCAAACCATGTAATTGTTAATTCTTGTACTATTATTAACCACCAGTAATTAATGCACCGTTAAAGTTTCTTGGAATTCTCGTTTCTCACGCGATGCCACGATTGATTAAGATATCTTCGCGCTCAAAAGTGTGGTTGAGAATAAGTTCTGAGAAAAGTCTATAGAAACAAAAAAGAACATTTTTCTTTAAAGAAACAATATAGATGAAACTATACAGCTAATGCAATATATTTTAATATGTTTTATAAAATCTCTAGATCATCTTAAAGTGAATAAGACCATGGCTTATATGACGCCATGGTATTATTTTTGAAAAGATATGATGTACAACATGTAATCTCAAAAAATTCTAAAAATAAAAATACATAATGCTCTACTTTTCGAAAAAAATAGAAGCTCTTGAGGAAATGATCTTTTCCAAAATAGAAATAATGTGCACCATTATACAACGTTTATCTGGTAGAACCAATCGATACACCTTGCGGACCTTTTCACACCGCATGTTTTATTTATCGAATGCATCGGAGCGGCGCGACGAAGACCGAAAGGAAGGTGGTACATACGTACGCAGTGATTTATGGGGGCAACACCTGACGGCATTTTGTTCGCTTTTGCATCAGCAGCGTTGTTACGTTGGCAGGCAGTTCCGCCCTTTTTTGCCTCCTTCCTCCTCCTCGCCCCATTAGTAATGCCTCGGTCATTACGTACCCCCAGTCGATTCCCCGCGGCTAATAAATCCCGATAAAATTTCAAACCCCCACTCTTTATCTCCCCATGGGGGGTAGATGAATAACCGAGTAATTAGGTCACAACTGTTTCTAATATTTTCTATCATTTTGTATTGAAATCGTATCGACATTTCTTGACAATTTAAAACGTTTTAAAACTCAGAAACGAAGGATTAATATAATTTCAAAATTTAATTTATTTTAAAATTTTATATTTTAATAAATATGACAAATTAAATTACTTTCTATTACATTTTGTCGCAAAATCTTTATATAAAATGTTAAATTGATCATTTGTTAAGATTTAAAAATATCGAAGTATTAAGTCATTCATTTTTTTTTATTTCAAATACTTTAAATTATTGATAACTTTTGAAATAGACTAATACTGTTTCCTATAATCCTGTGAATGAATTTCTCTCTTAATCCTTGATTATTCCCTAATGTATATCATTAATCGGATTTTCCGATGTACATTACTGTTTGTCTATATAGATATAGCACAAACATATAACACAAATCAATAAATAGCTTTCTTTGAATAAATATTCAAAAGAATAATGGTTAGACAGGTAAAGAATTAATTGCAATATTTTTATTAATGTGCTAGTTTCTTTTGCGACGGAAGATGGTCGGTAAATCGTCATCGGAAACGAAGAGCTTCATTTTATAATTAAATAGTACATACAATCTTTTATCTCTCTCTCTCAGAAAAGCATAACAATTAAACTTAGCTATTGACGACCACCAGCTAATTCAAGAATCAAATTACGAGAAGAGACAAAAAAATAAAAAAGTTTTTAATTAACGTCGAGTTAATTTAATTAAAAAATAACAAATAGCAAAGGATGTAAGAATAAATCAAAACTGAATAGGAAAAAAGCTAATAAGAGCCAAACGGATGTTGGCGCGTAATATATTGTAGATATTATTATGTTCACATTAATATTTAATCACATATTATATTCACATAATATTTAATCGCAATAAATTACATTAAAGCGCAAACGTTTTGATCAGGTCTTCCTCAATGTATATGTCGAATATAATATTATCGAATAAATTATAATAGCAAGAAAAATAACAGTTAACTTAATTACATTAAACTATTAAAATATGCGAATGTTATTTAAGAAATTCAGAAATTTAGAAATATTAAATTATTTGGTGCAAATGCATTATTCTGAGAGCGAAAGCATGATTTAGCGATTGGCCTAATTTTCAGCAATGTAATCAAGGGATGTAAGATCGTTGAATTGAAATAGATTGTAAATTATACGAGATCATATGATACTGATTATAGTATTAAACCACTATTATCGAATCATAGCATATTGTAAACCGATACGTGCAACGATTTACATGCGCCGGTCATGTATTTAGCAATTAATCGCCAATTCCTGCCTCGTGCTCGTGTTCTTACATAGATATACTAAACGATAATATGGTGTAGCTCTTGCGATGTTTACGAGATTGTATTTATGAATTTCAAGACACTTTAAATTAGTATAATAAATTTTTTTACATTCATTAGATTTTTTTATTTGCATCGAAATTTAAAACGTGATTAGTATTGCATTATTAGGGTTTCAAGAGATAACAATTTATTGAGATTTATCTAATATTAATTTTGAATTAAATCCATTATTGGCGTAAAGATAGACTTAGCAGTGCATTCACATAATTCGTACTGATTCGATCATAATGAACCCTATTATAGGGTCCATCGGTTAATTAGATTGCACGTTGATTTATTGCGATCGCGAGGTATCTGCCAGTTCTGGATGCAAGGCTAAGAGCAAGCTATACCTCGTTGCATCTGTATCTGCATACATGCCGGCTGACTCGCGCATATGTTGTGCATTCAGAATACTTTTCTATTGTTTGAAAAGAATTTATTCAGTGCTCACTCTTAGATCACTCTATGATCTATAGATTCTCGTGATTGTCGACTCTCGATGATAATTCTGAAAGATATTAACGTCCAATCTTTTTCCACATGTACAGTGTGTCATGCAATGTAAATGCAACTGATGTATTTTTCTTCTTAAGAATCTACAAAATGATAATTTTGTTTTTATCTTTCAACAATTATTTACTATCCCAGAAAATTATTAAACATTTTTAGTACAAGTGTTAAATTAATTAATTAAATAATCAATATTGCTTAAAGAAGTGAGCATGATACTCTATAAATAATAAATGATCTTTTTCCGTGTTAAAATTAATTTAAAAAGAATTGTTCCATTTCATTATTTCTGTAGACTGATTTTCCTAAAAAATCAATTTTGGATATTTATAAAATAATGTCGGTGTATTTAATTGGAAAGTACTCTACGACTAGTACTTTTGGAAGATACTGTACATCATCCTTCATCCTTCGGTAGATCGCCACGATGCTTACGGGCTGCATCCTTTATCGGAACGCGAGTACAAGGAACGGCAGCGAGCGTGCAGCTCGTATCCTTGTATGTATATAATGCCCGAGACGCTCCGCAATGCAATTTGTAGAGGAGAAATGGAGCAAGTTGCATGAGGAAAGTTGCGCTCCGGGAGAAAGAGAGGCGACGGCGAGAGTTATCCCGCGCGTGTAAACAAACGAAATAGACGGAATAATCTGCGAAAGCACGGTGCGAGTGGCTCCGTTTCCCCAACTTCCTAAGATAATGCAGTCGTTGTTGATCTCGGCGAGAGAACGTGGCAATCTTAATAACCCCTCTCATACAAAGTACCTCAAAAAGCTTAATAAGAAAGCATGAAAATCCAAGAATTATTATATATATAAAAGAAGATTTATTATTTATGAGAAAAAGATAACATTCTATAAATACAAATTTTGAAATAAATTAATATGTTATTAACGATTTTTTAAGAATTTGTCAAGATACAGTATAACTTTTTTTTCATTTGTATCTTCAAAAATTATTACATATTTGTATATATATATATATACATATATATATATATATATATATATATATATATATATAGTAGTAAGTTATTTTAGTAACTAAAGTAATTAACTTAAAATTTT
>NW_012130102.1:1899186-1926530 GCF_000143395.1 Atta cephalotes | reverse complement strand
TTTTAAGTAATTATACTAATATATATATACTTTACTTTNTNTNTTAATATATATATTATATATATATATATATATATATATATATATATATATATATATATATATATATATATGGAAAGAATTTTTTGCTAAAAGATCTAAAATTTTGCTGCATACAAATTCGAAAATATTTTGTTGGACTATAAAAATAATTATATTGGAAATTGAAAAATAATGAGCAATGCTGCAAAAAATTTTGATATTTTCCTAATCCAGTTCGAGTTTCCTGCAAGATTACTTTCAGCTCTGTGCCCAACAAAATTTTAAATCTTTCAGCAAAAATGTTCTTTTCGTAATAGTATCCAATCAAGGTATGGAAAGAGGATATTAAAAAAATCAACCTCTCCTTTAATTCCTACGTAAAGAAGCTTAACTTCTATATGAAGATCTTCTTAAACACTTACCTGAATAAAGTTTGGATCTCTCTAGTAGCCATGCTTGAAGAGCTAGACGCTCTCGATGCCTGCAGAAGAACTCGGGCCGGATGCCGTGCCTCTTCAGGAACTCATCGCATCTGCGAAGCGCCGCCAGCGCTTTCGCAGCCTCGATTTCGTCCACGTCTGCAATGAGAGCGTTGGAGGATTTCGCCTCGTAGGTTTCGTCAGGCAGCAGCATACCCACTTCCGCGGGGAAATCTCTTCCAGGTCGATTGAAAAGACCTTGAATCCTGATGGAGTCTTTCTTGCTGCACTTGCCACCGTAAGTCCCGCTCCTCTGATTTTCAACTCGTCCCAGGCACATATTAGCTCCGTAAGAAGCCTCAACGTTCCCTCGGGATTTTTCTGTCCTCGCGATTAACACGAGGATTCATTTTCGCTACACTTCAGTCATGGTCGACTTAATTGGCTAGAATTTTTTTAAAAGATATTTTTTATAAGATATTTCTAACATATCTCGGGATTTTTTTTGATATTACAATCCATCCTCAATCAAGTATATTCTTTGTTCTATTTAATTTAATATACAAAATTGTATTTTTTAAAATTGTGCGATTTGAATTTTTGAATGAATCTTTTACAAAATTATTTATGATATATTTATAAAATTTTAATATAATTTTATGTGTATTATTTAAATCTAAATAAATGTTAATTGATGGAAACTGAAGCAAAAAGTTATTGATTCTTTTATTTATTACAACGAATTTACCTTTTTTCATTTTCTTTTCTCTACAATTTTCTTTTTTCTTTTACACATAAAATTTTTCATCTTCACTTTTATTTAATTTTTGTTTAAATGAAATAGAATAGAATACGATCTACTATTTCACAACAATCAATCATACTGAAGTAGGTTAATCATTTTGTTAAATACTTCCTCGCTAAAAATAACAATTTCTTATGTACATGTACTTTTTTTCTGTTTCATTTCATATTTTTTCTTTTTCTATAGATAAATTTATTTAACCATTTATCATCTGTTCGTTTAATGTATGTTTGCACGTTTATTTACATATAAATCAATATCATAATTATTGATCATGCTTAAAGATCGACCAGTTGATTGCCTCCTCATGCAGCTTGGCGACTTTTTCCGATATGTTCGTATTTGGTCACGCGAGACATCCTCAGTAAACGATCTTACTGCTCCTCCAGATTGATCTTGAATAATGATAAGTAACTTTGATATTCTCGTCGAGAAGGTACCGATACTCCAAATTGTTGTTTTCCTGGCTCAAGTAGTGTTAGATATCCGTTCACTTGAACGAGATATCGAACAGGGAAGTTCTTAGAGTTCTGTTATCCAATCGTAGATTCTATCATGGACATTATATTATCTATTCCGTCAGTGTGATGACAGGATGTCACATATCGTTGATATAATAATAATTTATTATTAAGATTGAAAATTAGAAAGATAAATTTTTTAGACATTCTATTTTTACTATAAAAGAAAAGTTAAAAAGTGTGTCAGAAATTGAAATGCGCTTTCTTAATAGGGAATATGATAATTAATTCGAACTAGAAGAACCTTCTATAAAATTTTCGAGCATGTGAGGTGATTTACTTTATTACATGTATTTATACAGAAATGCAATTGTATCCAGAAATGTAATTTAAAATTTTTTTTATATTAATATTGTAATTTTAAATATCTTTCTTAAATAAGTTGGCTGTAAGTAGCTTAAAAATTAATTATATGATTAAAGTTATGAAAATTTGAAATATTTACTAAGAATCGTGTATTTACGGATCAATTAAAATGATGTCGCCTGTGGAATTTACGCTAGATTGTTAGGAGACGATGGCACCATTTAATAGTACAACCATTTCCATTTTAGAGCCAACAATGACACAATGACGATACCGCAAACCACTATGGTCATCACAATTATCGTGCATTTTCGTGGCGTCATTGATGTTTGATCGAGTTGTGTCAATTTCTGCATTTTGTTGATACTAATATTTTACTTATCTAAAAAAGGTATTGTTCAAAGTTTTACTTTTTTCTTTTTTCCACTTTGTATTTATATAATAATTACAATTTAATTGCAAATAAATTTTAATTGTTTTATTAAAATATTTAAAAATAATAGAACATTATTATATACACACATATATATATATATATATATATATACATACATGCAGGGAGTTCCATTTAAAGGCTCCACTCAAATATTTCGGAAACACTGCATTAAATCACAAAATATTTTAGACAAAAGTTTTTTGACTTCGAGGGGGACATAAAATGGTACCATTTGTTTGATCTTGAGTAGCGTTGTCAAGATCAGGGCAAGGTCACTTTAAATTTTTTAAGTGAAACTCGCAATTTTTTATTACATATTCTTGTAGGTTATTTTGAGAGCTTTTTAAAACATTATAATAAAATATTTTTCATTAAGTACTTTGCGAGTTATAGGGCTTGAAAGTTACAGCATAGCTGGCATTAGCATTATCCAAGGTGTCCGGCTAAAATCTCTTGAATGTTATTCAGGATCATGACCTGGATAACATTTGTCAAGATCGAGATCATTGAAGATTGTTCTCTTATTTTCCTTTTTACGTAGAAATGAATTTTTAATGAGACATCCTGTATAATAATGTTTGATATTATCATCTTTTTTTGTATACTTTTTTTATTTAACATGACATTATATTAGGAACATTTAGATAAATGTATATTTTTTGTTTGTATATGTAAACAATATATCAATATATCAACAATTATTTTAATATTTTATTCCTTTAAAAATTGTATAATTGAAATTACAATATTGTTAATCTTTTCTGTTGTATATTTCAAACACTGTTTCATATTGAAAACAAAACAGTAATTTTTTTCGAATACAGAAATCTTATTATACTACGCCATACACACATATCCACATAAAAATTTTATATTTTCATTTTTTAAAACGTAATGAATTTTGTCTATTTTATTATGTTACTAAAGAATAGATTTTATAACAGAAGCAATTTATGAGGTCTTTTTTGATATTTTCAATAAACAAGTGAGATGCCGTTGACATAATTGCTAAAATGTAAAGTGAATGATATTAATTAATTAATAATAACACGCGGTCGATTTGACAACGAAAGAATTGTAACAACTGAGCGGTAGTGATTGGACACATGTAAACTCGTCGAGCCATAATTAATCGCATTTAATCGCCAATAAACCTTACAGTCGCTGACAGATTTGGCTTGAATACATTCGCTCATAAAACCTTTACATACGAGCAATATATTTAAGTATTTACACTTTGTTTATATTATTTATTATTGTTATTCTATGATATAATTGTTTAAATGCAAATTTTTAATGTAAAGCATTAACAGCAGATTCTTTTACATTATCTTTTTCTGAAATGTGTCAGTTCTAAAATTTTTTTCCTATACTAATTTCCTACTAGATAGTACCTATGTAATCATACGATTAAAAGAGATTTAAAAGAGAACAGTAAAAATAGAGCGTCTGACAACATTAAGAGTGTAAATAATATAAGAGATAATTTATAATAATTAATTGGAGTAGGTTCAATCTCAATTTTGGAACAGAGTTTTTACTGTAACTTAAAAGCGATTACTATGTAGTTAGGAAAATTTGTAACTACGAATTTGTGCAAGATTTTTGTCACTATTTATGTACTTGTAAAGATAAGACGGAGGAAAAAGGAGAATAAAAGAGTTCAACATCGTGCATTTAAGAACGTCCATATAACTCGGCTTTTAGTCGGTGTATTCATTTAAGAAGGATGCGTATGTTCAACGTACAAGTGCGAGTGAGCCTGTGATTAGGGGTCCACTTGGGCCCCCGAGGCCTCACAACCGCCCACTATGCGTTCAGGGGGAAGGGGAGACAGATCTCAAACTCCCTCGCTTGCGTCTGCAGAACGCGTGGGAACGTATCGGCTCGTCTATCATTTCGTTCTTTCTCCCAACGCCATATTGCTCGAAAGGAGATAAAGGGAGGAAAGAGTTACATATACCCCTGCGCGTGTGTATTGCAAGAATTATATCCTTTCCAAGCTTAAACGTTTCAATAATAAAAGTAAGTAATTATTATTATCTTATTATTATAAAAATAAATATTAAAACAATTATTATTTTTATTATCATTATTATTGCTGTTCATATATGTATCTTCATTTAACTCAAGAATAGGTGTTATTTTTTTTTACGCGAACAATCACTTGAAATGTTTTTTATACTTCAATTAAAAATTGGAATTATTAAAAGCATATTGTATAAAGCATATTGATTGTTTTCCGAATTATTAATGTAAATTTTGTTTTAAAATATTTTTCATCATCATATTTTTATTGTCTCATATTTAAATGATCAATTAAAAAAAAATTAATTAAAATTGATACAACAGAAAATATAAAAGAAAATGTCGAGTTAGAAATATCCGTTATGTATGTACAGGAATTATTTTGGATTGTGTACTGAGAGTTAATGTTCATATTTTCATGATTAAGGTATAAGAAAAAAGACATATATCATACTATTTAGTAGTGCCTCTGCGGCACCAACCAATCGCTATCAGAATTAGAAGTTTGAATAAGACCGTACTTGTCAAAATTGTATCTCCGAAACTTGATCCTAAAAATATGAATCAAACGTGAAATTCAAGGGAACTATTAAGGAGTGAGAAAGGGTCCTATTATTATGTCCTATTATTTTTCCAAATATACCATTTTTACACAAGTTTATAATCATAATTTTCAGTAAAAAAATTGTCGCAGAAAACTCTTTTTTCAAATATCTATATCTTGCATAAAAATAAAAAAAGGAGAGAGAAGAAAAAAAAACATTTTACAGGAAATTTTATAAGCCTTTAATTTGATATATTTGGTAATACTTCAAATTAGAGGACCCTCCTTTCCAATGACCTTGATTTTGACATATGTTGTCAAAGTCGTGACCTTGAATAACCTCCAACAGGTTTTAGCTGTCGCTCGTTACTCGTTAAAAAGTTATTAAGAAGGAAAGTTTAAAAAATGATGTCTTTTTCACTATTCAGAACAAAAATTTTCTACTTTGAAATATATTTTATGACTGTCCATGCAAAGCGACTCCCATCTCACATTCCCTCTTACTTAGGGACGCACGACTTCCACACGAAGTGACTCCCACCCCACTCCTCCCTGCTTAAGGACACGCGACTTTCCATATGAAGCGAATTCTACCCAATCTCGTCAAGTTATTTCGTGCGGTCCTAAGGAAGGGAGGTAGGATGAAAGTCGCTTCGCGTGAAAAGTCATTACATAAGCGAGGAAGGATATAGAATAGTTTTTAATATTATATATAGCAGAAATGAGTTATTTTTCAAATTTCTTTTATTAATAACTTTTTAACTTTTTTTAACTTTATTAATAACGGTAAAACTGGAGGTCACTCTGGATCATAATTTTAACAACATATATCAAGGTCAAGGTGCAGAATAGTTCCCTAATCTGGAGTATTATTGTATATTTCACTTTTGACGTAAGTCTTTTAAAAACTGAGATATTTATAAAAAGTTACGTTTTTTTTCGAAAATGTTTAAAAAAAATAATTTTTCTCGAAGTTGGTTTTTCAAAAATAAATTTTGGAGAGTGATACACAACTATGATTGTATGTACACTTTGAGAAAAATGCGAATATTATTTTTTCCAATTCGATTATTATATATCTGTAATTATAGTATAAACTCATATTTAAACGTAAATTGAGAATCTCATATTACCTTTGAAACATCATATCTCGGAAATTATTGGTTGTATGAGGTTAAATATAAAAGCATTTTCAAACTAATTTGTAAGCTATGAAACTGTTTATGTACATTTTTCACATACATCACGATAAGTCACAAGTTATTCATTAAAATGTATTACAATTTGAGAAAATTTATTTATATCGGCAACTATTCATCGTACAAGATTTAATAAAAAATGATTTTGTAGGGAATTTAAAACCTTTTGATAGTAAATACTTTTTACGGAATCCGAGATATTGACAAAAAACTTAAAAAAAAAATAGTTTCGTTCAAAAATAAAGGGAAATATTCTTCGTATCTCGAAAACTATTGAACATACAAAGACGAATAAAAAATTATTTTGTAAGGAAATTCAGTAACTTCAATTTTCACAAGAAGTATTTTGTACGTAATACTAGCCAGATTTGAAATATTTACGAAAAGTGTGAAAAATCGTTTCATTCTCGAGAATGACCAAAAATACAACATTCTTTAAAAAATTCTATCACGGAAAGTATTGATCATACGATCTTCGAATAAAAAGTGAAATTTTTCATAATTTTATCAGCTTTCTTTTTGATAACGATTTTTAGTTCGATAAAATAAATACTTTCTGAGATATTTTGAAAAACCGCATTTTAATCAGTTTTTTTGAAGCTGAAAAGTTTTCCAAATCCGTTGATTGTCAAAACTTTTAGTATGTTACCTAATACATCATTTCGAACAATTTTCCGCAAACAAATTTTTTTATGACAATTTTGTCTCCAAAACGCAAAAAAAATTTAATTTTTCTAGACTAATTATGGCTTAATGTATTTACATTTAAAAATTGAAGAAATGGAGCACTTTTTAAAAAATATTCTCACGCTTGGAAATATTTAACTGTTTTTGCAAATTTCAGAGGTTATACGGAGGTATACCGTGCAACATCTTCGCGTGACCTATGATCCCGCATGCAGAACGATCAGTATTTTGGTGGACCGATGGGGTGATGCTAAGTAATAGCAACGTAACATCGGCACGTCATTATCATTGGGTACATGTATATGCGTTTTGCGATTATGTGTTGTGCGTGTGTTCGCAACGCACGCCCGACACTTTCGAGCACGCCTCACGCGTATGTTCTTTTTGCTCCATCATAATACACGCGTGGTGCTCGTATTGTACCCCGTTAGCTCTGCGGTTACCTCTCACGTTGTGGGTGTTCATAATGCACCGACACCGCAGGCCGTTTGCCGTTATCGCGAGAGATTTTGATGATAGGCCATTGCGACATCTGGAGTGCTCTTGGCAAATTTGGAGATTGCTCAGATTTCGTTCATATCAACATGTGCGTATGATATACACACAATGATACAAGATGTCTTTACAAGACCTCTCTTTTATGATTAATTTTGATTAATTTTGATGTATATTATTAAATATACAATATTTGTAATTAAGTTTTTTTCTAAATTTGATTATGAATAATTATAATGATAAAAAAAAAAATAGTTACGGGCTGCAAAATTAAAAAAAAAGAAAGAAAAGGTTATTTAAAATTTTAATAATAATTGTCTTCCATATTTCTTCTAACAAAAGCTAATTGAATATAATATTTTTTGATAAATTTTTTTTATGTCGAGTTAAATATTCTTAGAATTCTTAAATTACGGTATTAATTTATTAATTAAACTGTTGGCCAAATCAGGAATTTGGAATAACTTTCGAGAATACTGCCACAGTGAAGAGAAGGACCAACAACACCCGGTAGATTCCTTCCGTAGCCGCGGTATCCAACGTTCTGCCGGAACTGAGATTCAGCAGAGGGAGAAAAGCTTAATTAAAATTCCAGCTACGTCGAGTCTACCCACGGAAAGTGCAAGAGATGTGTCTTATCCAACCCCGTCTCGTCTTGTCCATGTGACATCTCGAGAAATCGTGGAAATAAATAAGCCAAATCATACCTGGAATATCTCAAAGTTCGCGCTGTTTCCGACAGTCGTCACCTTTTACTATCAGTTTGCCTTTTTCTTCAATGTTATGTCCTTTCCACTTGCGTCACATTTGCATTAACTACAAACGATTTAATGCATGCATAAATCTCCCTTCAGAGATAAACTTGGCAGTCATACTTGGAATACAAATTAGTTGAAAACTGTTATTGTACGACAATAAAGTACATTACATATTAATTTTTTCAAAACTTCATTTATCTGACTATAATACTATAAAATTAGTTTATTTCATATTTTAATTAAATAAATAGGAACGCTCTATTTTTTTTTTTATTGTAATTTTAATGCAGCTTTGATTATAATACATATACTATTATTACTATCATTTATTATTATTGTATATAACATATCATGAAAGGACTGATTTTTTTCGCCGGAAGAAATATAAATGTAGTTTGAATTTTATTCATGTATCTCTTCCTATTATAAAATAATATCTATATCGAGTGAAGTTTGAAGAATTGAATTTGCGTCAAAGAGAAATATCAGTCTGTAAGATGATACGCAAGATGAAGGATCTTGCTTTCTTTTAAACTGACAATTGGCTCTGCCGCAACAGGTGCTACTGCCTTAGGTCGCTAGCATCTTAAAAACCCTAAATCCTTACTCAGGTCTGTCGAAACACTTAAACACTGTACTTAAAATCCGCTTAAATATCATTTTTTTACCAATCACATTAGTTTATTTATTTAAGAGCAATTTGTTGAGTGAATAAGTTCTTTCCAAGAACATTAAAAATATCACACATCATATAATAATCCAAAAAACTGTAAATTATAGACAAAAATAAATAAGTAAGTAAAAAAAAAGTCGAAACTTATAATAAAATTACTTATACAAAGGTTTAAAAAGTTATTAAAAATAAAAATTTTATATTATCTTTAGCTTAATTCTCGATTTTTCAATTACTTCTATTTCTTAAAATTATTAATATCTTGATATTTTTATTATGAAAGAATTGATTTTAAATTTTTTAAAGGAACAACTCGTTAAGAGAATTAGCTAAAATATCTCAAAGATATTGAAGAATTGGTAACAAATATTAATCTCGCGCGCCTAAAGACATTGCTAGAATAAAACGTTCAATAATTGATATATTATTATAGATCTCTTAAATCTTGGTTGATTCGAAGGCCAAGAAAGGTTGATATTTATAACCTCTCTTTCTATATTGCTCTCTCTTTTTCGTTCTCTCTTTCGACAAGGAAATTTCAGGTTTGAAGAAGAGAAGAAGGGCAGAGGGGTTAGAAAGGGATGGACCTCACCACTCTGACTCTCTAATTATATAGTATATCGTGTACCAAGCGAACGAGGTCGGAAGGTCATGGTTGCGAGAGGCACAAAACACGCCATCAAGATATATCGAAAAATTCATTCGAGGTGCACAAGATGCGCGGAGAGTAGCCACAAAATTTACCGAGCCATTAATAATTATTCCCTTGATATCGATCGGACCTTTCTCTCGATTCAGGCCAACTATTAATTCTCTCTCGTTATGATCATTTTTTTGCTATCTATGCAATAAAATAGATAATAGAATAGCAGCATCGGAGAAATAGGAATGCGAGATAAACTGGATTAAATAATGAAAGACTGTGATGATAAGGTTTAAAGAGAAGACTTACAATTATTGATTTATAAAGATTAACCTGTAAAATAGTCACTTGGAGTATTTTTACATTCCAGCGAAAAAATGTGAATCGTAAAATATCGTTTTTTATGATCATTGTTTAATATATTTTTCTTAACAATTATTCTTCATGAATTTTTAAATATGTAAGTCCATCAAAAACCTGTCAAGAAAAAGCCATATCTTATATTAATTAAAATCTTTATTTTTTAATAATACTGTCATAAGTTATTTAATAATATAATGTCACAATAATAGTGCTAAATATATTTGTTTGATTTCGATTTACTTTTTTTAAGAATTTGTAAGTACAATTGTAATATTTTCAAATAATATAATAAGTCGGAAAACAATCCATAATATACAATGTGTTGTTAATAATACATTAATTTTAATTGGGATGTGAAAATAATCTCAGATAATTGTTCACTTTAATGTAAAACAAAAATTAGGTTAACTACTTCGGGATTAACAAGCAGAATTTGTCTTATAAATAAACATTTAGTCTAACTTAATGATTTAGTAAAACAATCATTGATATACTTTAGATAAAAAAGAAATATGTACGTCAATATAATTGATATACCAAATATAAGAATAAAAATTAAGATTCTTTGAAGCAATTCCCTGCTTGCCTTTTATAGGACACAACAAAGAAAAACCGACGAAACGAGGTGCGCGCGGCTTTAAGCAACGATGCGATAACGATATGTATAGTTTAACGTGGGCAATGGGTATCGACTTGCAAGGTTCATATATGCGCATCCTGGTACAAAGATAGTCAAGCGAACGAGCAACCAGTCCGAGAGAGAGGCCGTTGCCTATTTACCAGCCCCATATTTACACGCGTGCGAGCCCGCGCGTATATCCCGGCTTTTCTTTACTAGCTAATCTACCATCTTAGATCGTATTCCTTTGTATGAACCTAGCAAACTCTCCAATTATAGGCAAAGTTTGAACTCCGATTGAACTGTATTCTACACTAAACATTTTCTAGTTATTCGATGAAACGAAAGAAATGTTCGTTTATAACGTTGCATGTATCAACTTCACTTTTAAAAATGAACTAAGATAATTTGAACAATTACAAATGGAAATTACACCAATAACGATAAATCAAATAAGAGAAAGAATCTTATTTTTGATCGAAGAGAATGTTGATATTTAGTAATATCAAATGTAAATATACAAATTTGCATATGATTATTATTATTATAAGATAATGTAATATATATTCTTGTATTTACTGGTTACATTTGCAAATTTGCATATAAATATTACAGGACAATTTAATATACATTTTTGTAGTAATTAATGGTTTTGATAGAATAAATAATTTTAATTAGTACAATTTTAATAAATTATGTTAAAATCAAATTTAATAAGGATGTTAGACTTAGTTAATTACTTTTAATTAAATTTATATTTTTGAAAATATGATTCTTGATTAAGAGAGATTAAGACTGTGTTAAGATTAAGACTTAAGAGAGTGTTTCTATTTACAAGTGTAAATTGTGCATCTTTTTGTTAAAATATTTTGTCTTTCTTCAAGGTTTGTCTTTCTTAAATACTAATCTACCATTAGATTAGTGCTCTCAAAACAGTAGCTGTGTTCCGAGTTTTACGATCCTAGCGATTGTAGAAAGGCAAGATAAAAGAAGATACATTAGCTATAAAAATGGGAAAACGAAGATGCTGAAGAGAACTGTTTGCGTAATTGATGGAAATAAGCGTGCTACTTTATACACGAAGCACATAAATTGAAAGACTTTCAATCTACTATTCTCTCTCTTCTGAATCTTTACATTTCCTAACTTATCTATTTTCCAATTGTTGTATCTTGTATCATTATAAGATTCTGATTTTTGTTGTATATATTTTTTGTTGCATATATTTTTATTACTTTGAGACGATTTACTTATATTTTATATTACATGTATCTATATATTATAGAGGAGAAGATGGTATTATGGCCAATGTATATGTACGATGGTATTGTGGCCTTCTTTATTCGCTATTATATAGCGGAAATATTAAAGAATTCTAATGATCACTTATAGAATTATTTGTTCAGTAGCTCGCCGTTACACTACGACACTAATACATCAATACTCAATAGTCAGCACTTATTATAACTTATTATTTTTACTTTCAAGTATTTCGAAATGTTTCTGAGGTTCATTTTAGCATGCAATTACCTATTTCCTCATTTTTTTTTTAATTTGAACGTATTATCACATAAATATATATGTGTATTATTTACTTTGAGTGTATTATTTACTATTTAATATTTTATTTGATTGTATTTTGAGTTATGCAAATTTAAGCATAGCATTTTGCTAAGGCCCTTTATGAGTATCGATTACTTATGATTACTTTTTTGAAATTTTCATATCATAAAATAATTATTTGATAATCGATTGTACTGTTAATCTACAGTTTATATTATGTGTACTATTTTTAGTGTACTATTTTTAGTACTGAGCAGCTTATATGCAGAAATTCTGCATATAAACATATATACATTCATTTGCATACATTTTAAAATGTTTTTTTGTTTTACTTTTTTGTTAATTTTATAATCAAATATTGTTTTCTAAACAAAACTAATATTTTGATCCTTTAAAGCGCACTTCTTTACGTAGAATTAAGTTGAAATTTATTACTCGGGAGTTTTCGGAGATTACGAATTTGATGTCATATCTTCAAAATTCAAAATAACGGATCTAAGATGGCGGACCGATTTGCAAAAAGTGGCGTGGAAACTCTCGATGAGAGTTTCGGAAATAATGAATTTTCTTCAGAAAAAATATAATTTTTTAACATTTATTTATTTATATAAACAAAATCACTCATGATTTTGAATTATTGCACATCGATTCTTATTCTTAAATGTATAACTAATACAAAAAAAATAACTAAATACAAAAAGAAATTCGAAAATTGAGTAAAAACTATCTTAGTTACTCAGTCACCTATTTTTTACTTTGATATGCAATGTCGCCACATTTTTATTAATAATATCCTAAGTAATAAATATTTTGTAACTTTGAATTTAGAATCGATTCAACAACATTTTAACGAATGTAATATTGTCAAGTTTGAAACTTAAATATTGATTATTAACAAAAATAAAAATGTAATTGGAGTGCCATAATATTACTTTCTCCTCTACATTATTTACACTATATATGTTACTATATATGTTTACACTATATATGTTATTTGCAGTAAAAAATTAATCAATATTTTCATTTTTGCATGTTCATATAAACAATTTTGTATTAAAAGAATTCAATATGTGTTAGAAAATAATATTCTTTTTGTTTAAATTTTGTATTATAATTGAATATTACTATACATTCTATACAATTTACACATAAATGAAAATATTATGTAATCTTTTATTAATGAATAATTTTCTTGTAATTCGCACTATGCAGGAAAGAATTAACAATAACAGAATTAAAATAACAATACCGTCAACGTTCACGCTCAGGAAGTATAAGCGCGTGCGTGCAACGTGTACTCATAGTTTTTACTAGCTAATCTTTCATCTTAGATTCTTAACAGCATTTGCATTTACGACACATGCAATGTAATGTCGACGATTACGAGACTCTGGAATTATCCTCATGCAATTGTAGTAATTATCGCTCTGCTCTTCACGAGACCGAAGGGTGAATCGCCTGTGATTTGTCTGTTTTCGGCAGCCTGGCATTTGCATCTCGATTGCCATTCTTATCGGCCGCGGTAATCATGCTAGACGATTTGCGATCACTTCTTCTTTAAATTGTGGATATCCTGAATTTTACCGCAGTGCGGAACATTAGAACCAATTGGATAATAAAAAAGTTGGGAAATGAGTTAGCTGAATGTGAAAGAGAGCTTAAAAATTAATTTTGATAATATTTAACATTCAATTTAGAATTATTGTAATTATAACATATACACAATATTAAGTTTATCTTATTATATCTTAAAATATTAATTACAAAATGCATCTCAGTACCAATTTTAGATTTAGAAATATAAATTAAATATTCAATTTAAAATTGATCTCAATTTTTGTAAATAATAAAAGTGTAAATTGTAAAAGAAGTAATAAACATTGATATTGTAAATAATAAATAATAAATGGCGATTACAAAAATATAATAAAATAAACATGTTTTACGTGTTTTTCAACATGAAAGCAAAATTATGATTTCAGAACTCATTAAAAATTTTGGCGACAAAGTTTTTCGCTCTTTCGCGTCGTGTGATTTCCTCGGTTTTTTTCTAACCAGTTCAATGGCAAAGAATGGCAAGAAAAAGTTGGCGCGTATATATAATAGCATCTTAACGCTACCTCGCTGGTAATAAAGGAGTCATCGTATATGTACATGATATATTTTTCATAGCGGTCTCGTTAAAGTCATTAACGTTTATAAAAAGTTCAAGCACACTCCATTGTTAATTTCCTAACATTGTTATCATTATTCTTAATTACGTTATATTGCTTAAAGAATGATACTATATAAACACCTTAAAAGCACCTTATGTAAAGTGTTTGAATGCCACGTTGGTTGAATGAATAATTTTAGAATTATCATTTTTAATCCTTTGTGGACCAGCGATCTTGTTTGGGGCTCATCCCTTTTTATTTTAAAATCATTTTTTATGATACTTGGGATAATTTAATATTTCATTCAAATTGAAGTAAAAAAATTCAAAAGTAGGTAGATTCAATATAGTGGACATTAAAAAAATAATTTAATTATAATAATATAAAATTTGGTCTTAGGGAATTTTAAATTGTGAAGTGAAATATCAAATTTCTAGTTTCGCTTTATTTGAAACTCATTACGTAAACAGTTAGTAACTGTTTACGTGTAAAGTCCAAACTGACTTTCAAACTTTAATTATGAACCCTGTGATACTAGATCCTTCTTTATGGAGAAAACTGTCTTTTTAAAATGATGTTTTAGATTATATTCAATTAAAACTCGAAAGAAAAAAATCGGGTTTCACCCGATACCTAATCAAATTATTTTTTTGAAATTATAATTTTAGAATTTTGAGACTAGAATTGAATTCAGCGATTCTGAGAAACTTTAAAACAATCAAAGTTTGTTAAAAAGCTCCCGTCCTCAAAGGGATATAATATTCAATAATGATATTCTTCAATACATAATCAAAAGATATAACATTTTAACAAATTACAGAGAGAAATTCAGCAGAGACTTATTTCATCAGATTACGATTTTTTTTATCTCATAATATATATGCATATATATACATATATATATATATATATATATATCTTTAGTCAGAAAGAAGAGAGAGAGAGAGAGAGAGAGAGAGAGAGCGTAAACACGGCTGCGGATTTTACGAGGATTTAATTGAGATGAACCTCAAGATATTATTACTTAGAACAGGAATTTTAGTTTTCAAAGATCCATTAAAAATTATTTATATTGATATACTAAAAGCAATGCTTATATGAAGGATTTTCTGTTGTTTTTTTAAGATTATTATAATTTTTTTGAAATTGTGACAATTGCAATTTGTTCTTCTAACAGCAAAATCATGTTTGTCATATTTCATATATGACTATTCTTTAATGTTGACTTGTTACATGAAATAGCATGAATTGCAGAATTTCCGAGCAGAACACTTTTTGCTCCCATTATTGGAGGAAATCGGTTATGTAGTTTAGATTTGGAACCGTTTTACTTCATTGCCGTATTTTACAGCAAATGTCCTAATAATTGTAATGTATTTATTTAAAATCTGTATTTTTGATAACTTTTTTAGAATGTTGTTTACTTACTTATGCATTAATTTTTGGATATATAATATTATAGTATTGCAATCGTGTGAATTATACATTTCTTATCAAAGATCGTAGATCTTTTGAATAAGAATGCTATATTGTCTCTCCTCTCCAGCGGCTGTTTCAAGTCCTTATCTCCTTTAAAGTCCTGATCCTCCGTTTGCCCTGCGGGTGTTTAACGCCCGCAGGTATCTAGTTTCGTATTACTTTGAGATGCTCACTTCGAATTTCATCCACTACGAATTAAAGTGATTATAGTAATGAAGAAGTGCAGATAAAAATCAAGTACCTGTTTTGTAAATCTGATTTCTACATATATGAAAATAAAACAATAAATTTTGGCTCGATGGTGTGTTTATATTATTGGATATAAATATTCAATCAATTTAAATTTAAAGCAAAGCAGTTAAAATCTTGAGCTTGTATTTGTAAGAAGTTAGCAGAGAATTTCGTGGTAGCGCATGAGTACAGTTAAACATGGAAACTGATTGGTACGATCCTGAAATGACACACGGCGTTTGCAGACGAGCGCAATCTCGACGTTCAAAGTCAACAATGATATGAGGTTGATTGTGATATGCAAATGGAAGATCAGTGGAAAGGTATAGGAGGGGCGTGGAGGTATCTAATGAATATTTATTGGTCCCGTTTGGCGACAGTAAAGTATATAGCTATATATTGATACTTCGCTGGACGTCGATTAAACGTATAATTTTCGAATTAAAGCTCCGATCGTATTAAATAGTTGCCTCATGCAAATACAAAACGAATGCATATTTTAAACTTTTCCCCTTTGACCTATTTTTCATGTTTTCATCATAGTTTAATGCCGGTTTGTAAACAGTTAAGTCAGTTGTGTAAATGCATCATCAAAAAATAGGATTTCAAATTTTAAAATAAGTATTATATTTAAATTGTTTGAAAAATTAAAAACTATTTCTAAGTAAAACGATCTAACAATTTCTGTTTAAAAGTTTATAAAATTTGTTTAAAAAATAATTTCTTAATTTATCACTTGACTTTACTCACTTGTATTAGTAGTAAAAAATTATTTATATTCTTGATAACTCCTTCTTCATTTAACACCGATTTCCTCAATCCTTGGATAATCCCGTAGTTTTAATTCGTCGATACGGGCTTATCAGAGATACAAATAATCCTTTCGAGCAATAATCAATCACTCACGAACTATTTATCACTCACTTCACTTTGTAACATTACCAGTTTTCTTTCAAAAAAATTAAAAACGTGCTGCGTTTCCTAGATTCAGACCGATCTAATTTTATGGATTTCTTCATTACGAAGTAACTACATTTTCTTCGTGGTTAGACACAACTCTTGACTCTGTTCCTTCGGGAAGAAGATTCACTTGGAGGCTTCCTGCAGAATCGATTATCACGGACGTGTTCGCCAACTGTCAGAGGATTTTTTCGTTCCTGATTTGCCAGTGGTTAATCCATCACGCTTCGTGTGAAGCGGTGCGAAGAAAACCGCGCGTGGCGAATCGAAGATGGCGCACGGCCTCAAAGAACACGCATTAATTCAACGCCAAAGATCATACGTTGACAAATGCGTGTCGACTAAATGAAAGAAAAACAAAGCGCATCTTTATGCCGCACGCGCGCGTTCAGTTATAAAGTGCTTTTTAAACAAACTTTTATGATGTGCGAAAATTTAATATCATTAATACATTTTTTTATATTTCTGTGTTCATTACATATTTTTATTCAAATATTTCTTTTATATTAAAAACATTCCTATTAATTTTTATCGTTGTGAATGTGATTCTATCTGTTCATTCATTCGTTCATGTTATTACAGTGGCTTCCGAAAGCAGCCACAAAAATGCACATACGCGAAATATCATATTAAAAAGAGTATGTTATGTTTCCATAGGAAGGAAGTTAATAGAAAATGAAATATAAAACTTAGTACGATTATTACTATTAATTGATAAGACAAAAGTAAAAAGAGAAAGAGATTTTTAAGCAATTTAAATAAGTAAATTTTTATAAACATTATTAGAAATCTTTTTTAATTAATATTTCATAAATATGTTTATTATACGACCAAATTAATACTCAATTTTTGTGGTAAACATTTAAAAAATTCTAAAGTTGATATAGCTAGTAAATAGTAAATAATTTAGTAGCTAGTTAAAATAAAGATGTTTATTTGTATACTTTCTGCTGAAGATATGGTTATTCTGACCCTTAAAAATTGAAACTTAATTTACCGTTTAAAGGATAAAATAAAGCAATGTATGGTGACAGTATAATGCTGATGCATTGCTGACACCTGATCCTTCGATCAATCCTTCTTAAGGATCGCCCCGGGGGCGTATAAATTCTTGGATGTCTTTCCAGCGCGACGTTGATGAATAGCGCGTTTATCACGAAAATACAAAACGGGTGTCAAAACAGAAACACAGTCACGAAGCCTCGAGTGATGTCCTGATGAGAAAGCGGGACATCGTGAGGCGATCTTGCTGTGTGGATGGTCCTTAAGGAGAGGACGATTTCGCGCCACGAAGATTCGCGTGACTAAATTCGCGTGAAGGAGAGATCGAGTGAATGAGCGAACGCGTCCAATTAACAGAGATTTATTAACCCGACAAATTCTCTTATCGAAATTAACCTTAATTAAATGCTAACGAATTAGCTTTGCATTCCGCTTTCGGCGCGTTTGTTAATGTGAGTGTGGTGTATTGTATTTATAAAGAGCGGTTTATATTTTTCTTGCCGCCTGATGTTAAATATTACTTGTAATTAATTTTATAAAAACCCAATTTTACAGTTTTTATAATAATTTATGATTTTGTAATTTTGCGTAAGATATTGCATCAATTTCAACATTTATTGTGTTAAAATTTATTTACATTTATCAAAATGTAACTATATTTTTCTAAAGATGATGATTGATAATTAAAAATTATTTTAAATATTTTAATCCTCCAACTTCTTTGATTGATATTACAGTTCTGTCAAGTTTACTTTGTTATACAGATGTTTCGTCTTTAAAGCAGTCGCGCAAAGAATTCCTTTTTTAATACTATAATCCTTATGCTTTTTCATTTCTAATTCTTTAATATGTAAATAAATTAAAAAATATTACTTCAAAGCGCAATTGTAAGAAGCTAGTCAATACTTTCAATTGTAGCTCTTACGCACCTGTTTGTATCACAATGCTATTAAAATCTTCCAATCTTAATTCACTGGTTTCAACATTACAGGTCATCCACAAAAGAGAAAACACTTAAAAACACTGAAATAAATTCCCCAAATGGTATCACAATCACATTGTATCTCCAATCGTACGCGAGCCTAAAATCGGGATCTGGCAAAGTAGGGTTGGTTCTTCAACGGGCCGCAAAGGCCCCGATGTAGTAAGATCACTTTGACTCAAGAAGGTTACTTGGATGTCCTTGTTGGTGGTGAAAGAACAAGAGGAGATGTACTTGGCGCGAGATCTAGCCGAGAGTGGTACCACCGGCCACTGAAGAAGAAGTGCTGTGTGCGGATCGCACGACCGGGTGAAACGAAGACAGGAAAGTTGAAATGGTAAGGAACAGCGGAGACCGAAAGAGAAGTAGAAGGAGGACGAAGAGAGAGGGGAGAGATACTCCGCGTCCTTCGTGATGGAAGGGAGACAGAGGTCCGTCAAGGGACCTACAGTGCCGAAAACATGGCCATCTGGGCATTTTCGTCCTTTCTGTTCCTTTTTTGGAGCTCCCTAATCGGAGCTACAATGTTTATCAACATTCAATTATCTGATTACTCGTTTATTCAATTTAAACTATTTTAATATTCAATGTAATAAAGAAGAAATTGAAATCAATTAAAATATGAAAATTTTACAATATGTACTTCTTTTTATTTAGTGGCGATATGAAAAAATATAACGCATGAAGAAATATAGAAATTATAAGAAATAAATATTTTCAAGTGTCTATAAAAATTTTAATTTTAATGTCTGACAATTAACAATTAGAATATTTTAATTTTAAATTCATGTACATGTTTTACAAAGTTTTTTATTGTAATTTATCTTCCCGAAATTTACAAGTTTCTAAATAATCAATTATTTAAAATAAAAGAGTGATCGTTCAAATCATGGCGAAATTCAAATGGTTCCTGATGATACTGCAAGAAAATTAATCTCACGCCGTTACTCGGAGGACTAATCTTTTCGGGTGACACGTTGATCCTGGGGTTGTATAGGTCATCCATGAATGATCACTCGACAATTGCTTCGTCTATGACGAAGGTCGCGAGCGAAACAGCCGATTGAAGACTTTCTTGCACCATCATCACCCTCGCCTCAGGTCTTAAAGCATAATGCAATAGCCTTTTACTGCGATAATATGAACATCAACCAGTAACGATCGTTGACAAGGAAATGTGGACAAGTACTAAGTCTAGAAGCATTACTGTCTGTCATTTAGATGAATAAAATCTGATTTTTACCAATTGGAAATGAAAAATATCGAAAAGCTTAACTTATCTGAAGAAATGAAATGGGACAAAAGCACAAAAAGTTAAAAAAAGACGATAGCCAGTAACTAAATGTAAATAAATGTAAAAAACAAAATTATTCTTCGAGACTATTTAATATAGAAATTTTCAAAGATTTTAAAATTATAATATACATTTTTATTGTAATTAAAAGGCACAAAAGGATTTCATAATTATTCTATAAGAGAAATTTTGCATTTTAAGTGTCGTTCAATTACTCCTACTAATTGTCTTGATTATACAAATAAATAATAATTAATATGGCAAGTAGGACAGGACCATAACTTTTCACAGACTTTTCATCTGATGTATCGCTACTGTTTATAGCGACGAGCTGCCCTCATCGAAGGTCTTGTATTATGGTAAACGAGACATTGGTGGTAGGCTGCCAGTCAGGAATGCCCCTACTACTTCTCTTTCTCTCTCTTACTTTTCTCTTTGCCTCCTTCTTCCTGTTTCTTGCACTCTTCTTCGTGGTCGTTGTTCAAAGCTTCCTCGCGTTCATTTCCTATATACCGCCGAGCCCCTAATGAAAGCCCTTTCCCCGACCACCAATTAACACCCAAGTGACACCCAAGGGATCCAGCACGTCCTAACAAGGATGAGAATGAAAGCATCCTTCAAGTTTAATTCTCTTGTGGCTTTCCAATAACAGTAATTGCCTTATAATTACTTTATCGTTATTTTCAGTAATCTCTACACTGTCTTCAAATTATATTCTAAAAAAATTATACAATATTATTAATAATATTATACAGGTAAATGCAACATGTTTTATAGAAATTTCTTGAAGAATGTCATTAACTATATAATATCTCGGTAATCTATACAGTAGAACATTTGTAGAATTTTATAATTTAAAAAAAGTAGCATAATAAAATGAAAAATATTAACAAAACGACAATGCTTCTGGATTAATAAAATATAAATTAATATAAAATAAGTTCAAGAACATTTTTAAAACGAAATAGATAATAAAATATAAAATAATGAGAAGTTTCAGAATTCTGCAATTTTAATGACTCAAAATAATAATAAAAAAAATTAATTTAAATAATTAAACAGAATAAAACAAAATTTTTATAAAAAATAATTGTTAACATATGTAAGGAATAAGATTAATATAGATAGACATAATTGATAAGACGTCAGAATGCTTAATGCTATTAATCCGTTTCAATATTAATTCTATGCAACGTGACAACTTGTGACGCGTTCGTTATGACGAGCTGACTATCTCTTATGGGGACACATGATGATAATTCAATTACGGTCGAGTACACATGTTGAATAGTTCGTGCGCATGAATATTGGTTTCGCATGCGGGGACGGGACCACACATGCTATATTTACCCTAATGGATAACGAATGCACACTTTGTAAAAGTACGCCTCAAGCGACATTTAAGGCGATCTGCTAACCAAATTGATACAGCAGCTATTCGCGGATAAGCCAAGAACATTTATTCGCGCTTCATCAGCTGTTGCACTCAAATCTTTTTCAAATATGAAAAATTTTCTCAGGCAAGAAAGTTCGCTTCCGCAATCTTTTACATTAAGATATACTAACTTATTTAATATTTTTCGTGAAAAGCAAAAGATGGAGAAAATTTACTTTAGGATGCAAAAGTTCAACAGAAATTTCACAACTTATATTAAAAAAGAAATTTTGTATTCAAAGAATGAAAAATTCAAAAACAACTTCTTATTACTTTATTTTTATTTAAATAACATAAAAATATATAAAATATGTATATAATGTTCATTAATCCATCTTGGAAAAAATAAGAAAATTTAATAAACACAAAGTCTTTAATGTATTAAGCATTTTAGAATAATATTTTTTTAATAATTCAAAAATTAAATAATTTTGATAAAAAAATAACAGATTTATGAGATATACGTAGATGCGTCAAATTTTCTTATACCACGTTTAATTGTAAAGGATAATAAGCAATTTTATTTTGGATATTATTTTCTCCAACTGTGGACCGCGTTCATTAAAATACAAAGGTTTCTGCATATTAACGAGCAGATATCATATCAAGTTACCCATTTTGTCTGATAATATTGTTATCAATTAATTTGCATTTTGCATCGTAGACACGTACCGCATAAAAAACGCATGTACATCATTAATTCCATATTATACTATACAATACAATGTAGTAATTGTATAAATTGTTTTCGTTGTGATAGAATATTTCACAATTAGACATAATTAACTAATTACAATTATACAAATAATTAAAGCTTGTCGGATTTTCAGTACTAAGAAATTTTTTAGGCATTTTATATATCACTTCTCTCTCTTTTAAATATTTTATTTAAGATAAAGGAGTTTTTGAGTAAATTCTATTACAAGATCGTATTTTACAAGATCGTAAATTTTCTTACAAGATCGTATTTTATATAAAAAGAATTAAAAAATTGTTTGACATAAAGAGTACTATAAATGTTTACATTATTTACATATTTTCTAGATTACAAAATTAAGATATTGATAGTCAATTGTGATAAAAATCGTTCGCATAAAGAAAAAAATTAATATCATTCTTATTTTCAAACATGTAATATGCATAATACGTTATTTTCAGCAATTGTTATTTTCTTGTTATCGTATATGAATAATCAGGAATTTCAACTTTTCATCTGCCGATATGATCTCTTGATATATATCTTCTAAATCTTCTAAAGATATATCTTCTAAAGATAAAGCAGATTATAAATATATACTATATAATCAGAGAGAAGTTTGAGATCGCGTTTGAGTTATTAAATGAAACCTGTTTACTGGAGCCTCTATGTATACATAGCATACACAGAGAACTATGTCGTCACGGATATTTTCGACGGGTAACATATCCACGGTTTTCAACACGGTTTTCCGTGTTACCAAAGAGAAATTTGAGAGCTAGGTCATCCCGGCGTTTTTCGCGGATTTGTCAAAATTGCCCACCAATACATCCATTTTCGATTTGGGGATTTTGTAGTTACTGATGATAAAATCGATAACATAATTTATATTAATGATTTCGAGAAAAACAATTTTGATAATAACTTTATAAAAAAATACAGACTTGTAACTTAGAGACTTATGTAAAATTGATTTATATAACAAAATTTCGAAAATTTATAGCGATTTCGGCTGGAAACACCAATGTGCACTGATGTATATCAAGATCGTTGTACTGTTAATACCTACTACCGCGGCAGTATATGTTTCGTCAGGCGAACACAAGATTCACGAAATGTGAACCTCATTACCGACCTATAATATGGTCGCGTGCAGTATTTGAAGAATGTTTTGCCATTTTCGACTGTTTTTAATACATTTTTACGGCAATTGTGTATGACAGTTTTATTTGCACTAGTGCTATCCCAGCCGAAATCGCTATTAAACTCTTATGTACTTACTTTAGTGAATGGAGGTATGCAACCGAATGAGTGACCGCTTCGAAGTACTATAAAATTATAGTTCCAGAATTCAGAGAAAAGTGTTTTTTTTTTTATTGAAATTTTTTGTGTATTCTGGAATAAAATATTAATCAATAATAATATTTATTTTAGTAATAAAACTATAAAATTAATTAATTTTGGTAACATCTCAGATAACATTTATGTTGCATAAGATATCTAAAAGACGTCTTTTACATCTTAGCGTACCTAAGGCGTTTTATCAGTACAACGTACCAAAAGTACGGTGTACCGGTACTGTAAGCTTTAAATACGCACGTACGTGACAAGTATGGTACCGATACACATAGTACGTCGTACGCTCACTGTACCGTGGAGGTATTTTGCTATCTGGGAACATGCAACGATTGCATAAAAAAGTAGTGTAACAACATAGTGACGATGACATTGGTGAATGACTAGGATAAGGTGATGTAGATCATCACCTCGTTCGTCTCAATCTTATTCGCGTTAAGGTCGCTAATGAAGTATTTGTACTTTGTTCGATACCACGTTACGCGTATTACGCTGCATTAAAAGAATTTCCGAGATTTATTTTTCTAAGTAGTTTTCTGAAGTAATAATTTTGCCAATGAATCAATGACAATTACTATTTTATATGTATATTTTATAAAGTCAAGTAGCAAAATTAATTTAGTGACATATTTTAGAATACAATTTTTGCTGTTTTCTCTTATACTTACAATGTTCTTCTATAATGAATATGTATATACAGAATCCGGACAAATTTAAATTTAAATTTTCGAGTGTTGAGTGTCCCACCAATCAGAATATTAATTAATTTAATAATAACAGTTATACATACAGGGTGAGCCATTAGCATACGAACAAAATTAAATTTGTAATTTTCGCCATATTATAGAATTCACTTGTAGCTACTTTGCAATGAAATAGGCAGATACGTGAATGGAACATTCCTAACTTCAAAGTAGTCTAGTCGATTATGAATATCATGGAGTATAAGCGAAGGATACAGAACAAATAATATTTCTAATCACTAGATAGTAAATTTCCTGCATGTCGCTAAATAAATTTAATACAAATTGCGTCGCTTGAGCTGTCATCTTTTTTGAGGAAAGCGACTTCGCTTTTGCTTATAATATTGGCGGCAATATATTACACAATCGGAGGGAAACAACAAATCTCTCTTCTCTCTTTTATAAATTTTAGAAGTATAAGACAATCATATGGCAACATGATGGAAACTAATTCTACATAAAACAAATTTACTAGCAATATGAAAGAAACTGTTGCAATAAAAAAGGTTAATCTCTAACAGTGCTTCTCAATGTTTAAAATCGCGATTCACAAGAGAACTTTAAGATATCTTTAAGAGATATTCTTTAAGAAATTTCTTTAAGGTATTTTATAAATAATTCTGAAAGATATCTTAAGAAGACTTATGAGTTGATTTTAGACTTATTTGTGTTATTGGTTGACAGGTAAGTTACTATAAATAAAATTACAAAGCAGAATAAAATACATATTAAAGTATCAGGAGATTTCATTTACTCGGTAAACATTAAAAAAAAATTATTATGCCTTTCATTTTAGAGCCCTTGGAGCTCACTTCAAAAAATTATTTCATTAAAACACAGCTGAAAAATCTTTTAGTGTTACGTCTTTTTTTCTATTATACGTCGTTTTTTAAAATCGAGAACTTGATGCCTCTGGCGGTAGTTTCGCATATTGCTCGACGATGCTCCACTTCCATTCGATTGACAAAAATGTGAACTAAATTTTACAAAAACGATTTCCAACAGATTGTGACAACATTTATGGCAATAAATTTGTTATAGCATTTTCACTCGTTTACGCAAACAATCATTGTTCGCATAATGCCTCTAGATAGAGCTAAACGAAATTATTTTGCCCTGGTGACAGCAATATGATGACAATTGAAGAGAAACTACCTATTTCTTTTCTTGTGCCAAGGAACGTTTTGTTATCTGAGCAACTAATTCTGATTAGGTGAAATTGTATTAGCTACTATAACTGTGAAATTTGCTAATATATACAAAGAATTTGTTGTAGCTAATATAAAGACGTGATAGCAAAATGTCTGTTACAGTCAATTTATTTAATAATATGAAGTTGTCATAATTATCGGATATGTAAAAGAAAATTGTCTCTATCACAGCTAAATATGGTTTGCTGTACTTGCTATCAAATTGTCTGCTACACAGAAAACATTTACTGCGATGATTAATATTTAAGCAGAATAGCAAAATGCTTGTCTGTTACAACATGATAATATTTAAAATTACAATGATAATATATTTACTTCACAACTAATGGAAATTAGACCTCGCAGACGTTAGATATCTATATAATACTACTGAATTTAGCTGCCATACTAGCTAATTTTTAATTGTGCTATGCTAATCTTTTTTTTCCGTGATAGCGATCATTGAAAGTTTGCGTGCCGAAAGGACCCTAAGAGAAATAATAATAACATTTTTTGGATATCCAAAATCAACGAAATCTATGATATAAATCATTATATATAAACTTACATATAAAATTATATATAATTATATAATTAAAATCATATTAAATTATATATAAAATTATTTATAATTTTATATAAATATAAAACATATATATATAAAACATTTTTTCCCGGGATATTTAACCTTTCAGTACATTTCTCCGTATAATTTGTCTAATTTTAAGATTTTATATAATTAATAATACTTATTAATTATATTAATAAATATAATTGTATAACTATTTTTTGTAAAAGAAGTTGTATTTTTGATTTTTAAAAAATTTAATTTTATATTGTATTTGCACTACTTCTATAATATTTTAAATTTTGTTATTACATTCGGGTCGAAGTTCAGATCGACCGATGCTGAAGATATTGTTTGTTCGACTGCTTTTCTGATTCTTAGATTGGCACTACCAACTCGCTATATTATTCGCGTATCCTGCGCATCCTTCTGATTAGATTAGATTATTCGCGTATCCTGCGCATCCTTCTGATTAGATTAGACTAGATATCGCCTGTTGCGCTTCGCGTACGTCATTCGTCCAGCGACTATATCTGTCCTTGTGAAGGATTCCTCAGACTAACCGTGTGCGTAGATTTGCCCCAGGAAAGTTCATTCTCGGCTACTTACGCGATTGTACCATTGTTCCATATAATAAAGTAACTGATTAAGTAGAGTTTTTACGTGTCTTTTCAACCCTTTCTTGACACTTCCCTTATACAGCTTATGTGCCAGCTTATGTCTAATTATTATGTTTTCTATGTTTCAATAAAAATGTGTCTATTTTTAACTATTTTTCTTAATTTAAACGATTTACATAAATAAACAAATTTGAACTTCATTTTTTATGTTATTTATTACTATTATCTAAATTTCATATTATATTCCATATTATATTCCATTTTTTAGATTCTCCTATTTCCACACTTTTAACTTTTTTGTTAATATTGAAAAAATTAAATTTGAAAAAGGTAAATTTCAATTTTGGCGACTTTCATTTGTTGAATGTTGTAACTAACATATTCTTCAAAAGTTCTGTGTACATTTAAAATTTTTATATGCATTTGTATCGAAGCAATGTTAATTTAAAAAATGCTATTCTATATATTTCCTGCTTTTTTTACGCTTGCATATATATATATATATATATATATATATATATATATATATATATATACTACTACTATATATA
>NW_012130102.1:1889479-1899166 GCF_000143395.1 Atta cephalotes | reverse complement strand
AACTTCCAGTAATATCACGAATTAAATTGACAAGCAATTTTAATAATTTGATGCTCTATCAGGCATTCCATTAAATTAATATGCTGATAAACTGTAAATAAATTTATTGCAAAAAATTTTGGATGTTTTCCAGCAAGGATGTAATCAGACACTGTGTAACACAGTGAATCATTTCATTCTTGTTTAACGTAAACAACAAGGATGTAACGATTCATTGTGTTTGAGTGTGTCCTTGCTGGAAAGCACCAATTACTTTGGCCGGTAGTTGAACCCGGATATATCTTATATTTCGTACGAGCGACCTAAATCTTTAACTACTGAGATTCTAGTAATTAGGATTTATTGAATTTTTTAATGTACGGTCCAGTAGAATTCTTATTGTTTAATCCTTTTGATTGGGAAGTATCAATAGTTAGTATAACACGTTTTCAGTGTAATGCTTTTTAGTATCACAATCTTATCTAATTATGTAGCAATTATATATGCATTCAAATAAATTACTCTCTTACTTCAAGTGACATAATTTTAAAAAATTAAATTTTTCCCAGACGAGAAAAAAATTATTTTTAGCTTGATAGAAAACATGAATAACTAATCAAATAATCGACAAAAAGAATATATTCTTAACATGATCAAATGTTATTTTTATTTTATCCTTAAATAATCACACATTTTGAGTTGACAATTTTGACAATTCTTTTTTAATTCTCCGTCTGGATCTTTTTTAGCATACGCAAAATTCAACTCTTAAATTTCTTTATTTTTGTTCAAATTTCAATTTTTTTTATATAAACATTTAACATTTAATAATAAGTTAAAAAACTATTCGATAATATAATAGAGATGATAAAAAGTAACTCGTTTTTTAAAGACTTACAGAACAATAAAAGAAACTTTGACTGGAAAAAAGACTCAGATTGCATGGAGAGAGTATAATAAAGGGAGTAATAATAAAGGGAGGAATTATAAAAATATAATTGCAGGCAGATTAAAAACTACTCTTTTTAATTTTTGACGTTTGACAATTTTTTACAAAATTATATTAGTCTATTTTTTATAATTGGTAATTAAAGCAAAATTTATTCACATTCAAGGTAATAAAAAAGTTATGTTTTTTAAAATTATGTTACCTATGAAGTAAAAGAGCCGTATTAAAAACAAAATGCTTAATAAATATAGGGCAATAATTGTAAAACTCAATTTTTGCTAAATTTTTTATTTTTATTCCTACGATAATTTTTAAAATTAAAAAATATATGCATAGGGTAAAATCATTAGTTGTGGATCACTCTTTAAAAAAAAATTTATATATTTTTTTTATTCAGAACAATATCAAACAATTAATAAAATATTTAATAGTCGTAATTGATCATACAGATTACATTTATGGATGATTTTATTCCATTTCATTATATATTTTAATTTGAATTAAATAAAGTAATGACAATTACTTTAGTTCCACAAATTCATGTTATAATTGCGGATCAATTCACCAAATGTTTTATCCTTTTTGGTGACATTATTACATCCCAGAAGATTAATAAAAATGATTTGCTCACGCATATCGTAATTCAAGTATAAAACGAAATTATAATTGAAGATACATAGTTTTAGGATCTAATTATAGTTCATGATGCAATTTTAACACATTCAAGTTTATTTAAAATTATGACAGTTAAAATTAATGATAATAAAAAAGGTTAATGAAAATTAAAAGTTTAGCAAAGCAGTTAAATTATGAATAGTAATACTTTTTGCATATAGACATGTATATACCATTTTATATTTGATTTTCATACTTAAAACAAATAAATCTTTTCGGGATGGCATTATTTATAAGTTTTTAAACATTTTTATAATAAATTTACGCAATAAAAGTACCATTGTATCATAGTGATTAAACAACACCTGCGGACACATTTGACACTTAACTGAGCATAACGTTCATTTTTTCCATGAAATTTAATGTTATTTATTACCTATTATAAAAACCAATTCTTATGATATTACATTTTGAATAAATTTTTAAAGATACATACATTAGTTAGAGTTAACCTCGTACATTTAATTAGATAACAAATAAAATGTGTAGCGCTGTTCTTAATAAATTAAATTCAATTGACACTTAAAAGAGATAAAACAAATGGTAAAAAATCTGTGATATGTACCATTTAATGAAAAATACTATATATAATTATTTAAATATAAAAAGTAGAGCTAGTGCCTAATTCACATCTAGCACATTTTTACTCTATATATTACATACATGTAAGTATACATAAAATGACGAAAAGAAAGGATTAAGGATACTTTAATTATAATAAGCAAGTAGTCAACATTTCCATGTATATCGTTATGTATTTACAATTTGACAACAAAATATTAAACGTAACAGGTAGCCTCGCCCTCGGCCGGAAAGTATAATCGAGGTATTGTTCTAGGAGAGCGCGAGGCCAGAGAGAGCTAAAGGTCTCACATAAATATAATAATATCCGTCATATAATAATTTATTACAATGTGTAATATGTGTATAATATATATAATATGTTATTTAAATTTCTTAAACATCTGCTTAACTGTCCGACGTATTTTTCTTCTTGCCTTCTTTCTTTTCCTAATTCTCCTTTCGCTCTTCTTTAATTACTATGTACCAGCTTTGTTCCTTAATCTTTAATATATTCGGATTGTCCCGTACTTGATGATGATGATATCATACAACGCCCACAACATTTACTTTACGCTTGCGAGTGCTGCTAAAATTTACGTTCGGCGATATGGCGTCGTTTTCTTCTTTTTTTCCCAAAATTCCAATCTCGAACGCATCTAGGTCATTTTGCCATTTTTTTCTGTCAGACATCACGGCTCCAAAATATTTTTACATTCTTCCTTCATCCACATTTTATGAGCAGGTGTTTTTGCAGCCAATTTGGGATCTTTCCGCTCTATAAACTCGAGTTCAATTACAAAAGTATAAGATCCTTCTAGGACGGTAAGATCCTTTGATTATGAGGACCCAAAGATTTAAGGATTTCAGGAGCTAACTAAGCCACTTCGTGGCCGCGATCGTCTCGTTTTGCTCAGAAAGCAAGCAAAATGCAGCCTTTGACATCGGGTTTAGCAAAGGTGCATATATACAAAATTTTGACTTTCGTCTATCGATTTATCGATATATGTGGTTCTTTGAAAAAAGAATTCTCGTAACATTCAAATTTTATTAATTTCTTCAATCTTCAAATTTAAAGATTAAAAATTTTAAACTTTCACTTTTCAATTTTTAATTTTAAATATTTTAATAAATTTATTTTATGTAAAGAAAAAGGTCATAAATTATTAACAAAAAAAGATTACTAAATTATCTTTCGAAGCATCCGTTTCTGCATGTATACTTCGTTCAATATCTTTAAATAAATATATAAATTTATTTTGTAAATTTATTATTTCATGAAATATAAAAAGAATTGCAGTTTTGTGTGTGCGCGTTGTTGTGTGTGTGTGTGTGTGTGTGTGTGTGTGTGTGTGTGTGTGAGAGAGAGAAAGAGAGAGAAAGCCTTCCATGTTATTTTTTGTAGTCTTGTGGCAGTGTATTATGCATAATAGTTTTATGTTAGTCTTTATTTTACACCTATATATGTATATATTTATACAAAAAAAGATAATCACATACCATGTATCCGATGTTCTTATGGTACATGTATATATATCTGATGGAAGTTAAACTTTGAAGAATCTATACCACATGGTTAAATACATCGGATCGTTTCGTGGTGTTTCGCAAGAAGGGTAACAGTTCCGAAGGAAATCGACTTACGTCGTGGATGACACGTTTAAATATGTAAAACACGTTAATTAACAAGATTTATCACTCTGTAAAAATTTTAAGAATCCAAAGGAAGTATAAAAGATATGAAAGTATGAACAATGCTATAGTCATTTTGTAGTAGTTCATATTTAGTACAAAGAGATAAATATATTGGAAGAAATGAAGAAAATTAGAAACATCCATGACAATGATTTAAATTGTCCGGTTTCATTATACATATATATAAAACACATATGTGTGTAGATACGCGTACACGAAGAGGATACGAAGATCATGCTATGTGCGTATCATGTATCATAATTCATATGTGCAATACATACGTTTGCAATGGAGCCACCTGCATGGTAGTCGCATTAACTAGAGCAATGATAACGAGCGATATCACTTACATCGATAATTCCTCTCATGTAGTCCCAATTATAAAATTAAGAGTAGACCTTCATTTTTATAAATAAATAAAGGTTTTACAAGAAAATTCTATATACTATAAGTAAATATACAGAATATTCCACAAGAGAATAATTAAGATTTAAAATGATTTGAAAATTAAAAATTTAATAAATTAAAGAATCCTAATCAATGAGCAAGCTCGCTCGTTATGCTCTCGAAATAGTTCATTCCCACATTCTACATTACACAACAATATGATGTCACGCGTGGATATTAACACATCAACTGGAAATCAAAATAAGAAATGATACGCGTGATGCATATACAGTTCTCTTAGAAAGTAGCAAATTTTGGCGTTCTTATAGTATATATATATATATATATTTGTGTATATATATATATATATATATATATATATATATAAATTCATGTATTATGTACAAGGAACATCTAACACTGTAGTGGCTAGAGTATTTCTTTTTTACATCTTCATCACCGTCGATTCATATTGAGCCGTCCACCACTTTTCTCGTTTCTTTTAACGACTAGAGATTTTTCATTATCGACTAATTAGCGAAATGCGTCGTTTTGATTCTTTCGCACAAAATTTGATTGAAATTTCGATTGATCCAGAATGATCACTTGATTTGCTATTATTTTTTTCTTATGTATTTTCATAAATATTGACCAAAGTCTACCGAATATCGAAGTTAGCTTTTAAGCAAGGCGCTGTTTATTTGTACTGCTTCTTCCGTTTATTGAGGCTAAATTAATGAGTATTAAGATTGTGAAAGTATTCAAGCAAAACATAAGTCATCATGACAAAAATGATATCAAAATGACTCCGAAATGATTATTAATCTTTAAATAGATAGGTAATTTACGCAGTTGGTAAATGAAGTGCTCAAAATATCCAAAATTCTTTAAGTTTTATAGTTACATTTAATATTAATATATTATGTTTTAATTAGATTTACATTAATTATACTCTTATGAGATAAAGAAATAATGTAAAAATAATTAACTTTAAGATTTCTGGGCTTCTGGACACAATACTTTTATTTTCCTTTTCCAGAAAGATATTCAAAGAAGATTTTTACGCGATGTTATGACCACCCCACTTCTATCCAAAAGCTCGCTTGTCAATCATTAACGATTTATTTCAACGTCATTTTGATATGAACTTGTTGTTTTGCTCTTTCTTCAAAAACCTTTTATATACCTTTTAAATTGTAAACTATCAAGCTTTATATTTTTAAAATTAAATAGTACATGAGAATTTTGTAAAATTGCAGAATGGATTTGAAATGTATCTTTAATTTATATTTTCTTAGCTCAGGATGCAATTTCCACTTTTTTAAATTCATAATAGCGTATTTCAATGAACTTTCTTTTTTATATTCGGTAAACTTGGCAATCTCGGCTCGATCATCCCTCAGCTGTGGAACCTCTCTCTCCAGCACCCCCCTCCGTTCATCCGGAGCTCACGTTCCCTGGGACATCCTGCGTCGACCTGTCAAAATCAGTAGCTATTTCAAACTTCTTCAACAGGTCCGCGGCGAACTGCCTAGAGCAAGGTTGACGCCGTGAGGACATCTGGGACAACTGGCTTCGGAGGGGGGTCCAAGCATCACACTCGCATTTCGCTCATTGTTGCTTGCGATACGCGACTAGATACTGTCGCGCTTTGCAGAAGAGGCTGGTTCTCTGGCGGACTCTTTGCCCTGGGAGGTGGAGGTGCTCGTGGAACCGTCAAATGGATGGATCCGTTTGGAGGACCCTGAAAAATAGAAAAATAGTTATTTCTTAGAACTATTTTATAAAAAATACATATACATATAATTATATATATGGAGGAAAGATCCTTATTATGAGATACCGAGTTCATTCTGGATAAATGCTATAAGTCTATAGGCACAATTTAAAAAAATAGTAGGTCATTTTGAAAGGAATTAATAATTAGTATTAAGATAACGTTATATAAAATTTAATTCCATTTTTTTTGAAAATTAAAGAAATGTAAAAAGTGAACAAATCGCAAAGTAAAAAAATTGTACTCCTAATATGAGAAATCGATAGTAAAAGTATCGATCGCAAAGTATATCAGTATTGCAATTAAAGAAACTTTATTTAATGTTTCTAAAATACAAACAAACACAGCCAGTGTGAAAAATAAGCATGCGATAGATTATAACCAGAATTCTTTTCAGATAGTTAAAACCAAACATCACAGATATACACTCGACGTTCATTCCGGTTTGTCTTTTTTATTATTGTACAATAATATTTATACTTTAGCAACAATTTTCACTGTACATAAGAGCATGGATTATTTCATAGGAATACCTGGATATCTTATATTATGATTTCCACGTCTTATGGCTTTACGATCATCACAAATCTAACTTCTGTAATTAAACAATACAACATATCTCGTATTTTTCTATTAATACGATCTTATTCTATCACTACACGAAAAATTTATTGTCAAATATTTATTTATTAAATAATAAACAAGGTTTAAATGAAACTCATCTCAATGAAACTTGGAGCATCAAAATTCATCCAAAATCTTATTTTACAATAACTATAGACATGATTTAATAATGAATTTTCTACTAAATAGTTTTCAATCCAAGAGCAATAAATTCATGGTGGAACCAATAGATAGTGTTTATTAGCTTAATATAAACGCCGCTATCTCATACTAGGCGTCTATCTCATAATAAGGAACTTTCTTCTCTCTCTCTCTCTCTCTCTCTCTCTCTCTCTATATATATATATATATATAGAATGTTTGGAAAATAATGATAAATCTTTCGTATAGGGGTAGAATGGACTAAACTGAGAAGAAAAATCCTCTATCATTTTGCAATGTTCGCAATAGTTAACAAGATATTAATTCCTAAACATTGCCGAAAATTGGTCTTCAATAATTTTTTACTCAAATACTATCAATCTTACAGAAAAACTGCGAAGAGAAAACTGAAGAGAAAAATTGTTTATTTTCTTTTCATAGAACTCTACGAATTTTTTTAGAATTTTTATCAACTTTCTAGTACAGCATTTTCTCATTTTTAACAACTTGAAGAAATACGGTAATAAGTTGCGCCAACATTACTTTGATTTTAAATGAAACTTAAAACTTTCTCTATCTCGTTTTGAAACCGAAAAGAGAGCTTTAAGCTTAGCTAAAATTAAGATAACGTTGGTGCAATCAGGCCTAAAAAATTCTGAAAAAATTCTAAAAACAATTCTTAGATCGCTATGTGAAGAAAATAAACAATTTTTGTTCTCTTGTTTTTCTGTAAAGTTGATAGTATTTGAATAAAAAATTATTGAAAACCAATTTTCGACAATTTTTAACAATTAATATCTTGTTAAGGAGATACGATCGAAAAATCCAAATGTTTCGATCTATCTAAAAATTACACAGAATATTATTTAAAACGAAACTAATACTATGTTAAAATTTTAACCGTGTAATTTTTAAGAAAGAAAGAACTAAAGTTAGAATTTTATGGTGTCTTACAACAAATTAAATGACCGATATATTATATAATTACTTACTTTTAAAATGTTTGAATCTACATAAAAAACATAAATAGTTAGAACAAATCTTTTTTTACTTCCTTGTAAGAATTTTAATTCTTACAAGAAAGTAAAAAAAGATTTAATTCACCGTATAATTTATTTGTATATAAGCAAAAAGCCGATGAAAGCATTTGACCCTCTAAAGAAATATACGTGGAAAACTTGGCAACGTTGTTGACATCCAACATTAGATTAGATAACGGCTAGTTTCATCGATACTACGATACATGTGTGATTGAATATATGTTTTTTGCTTACAACTTATTGTTAAGTTTTTAACTTAAGAAAGCTATAGCAAAAAATGCAATAAAATATATTTGAAAATATATATTGAAATATATGAAAAAAACGATACTACATATATAAATGTACATGTATTAATATACAAATAACGTCATCCACTAAATTTATTCAATATATAACTAGGAACACGTAATCCTCTTTGTAAATTAATAAATTGATTTATAAAAAAATATTTATTTTTTTAAATTCAGTACAGTATTTATTTTATTTAATACAACTCTAATCTTATATTAAATATTATAAAAATTTTTATTTAACATTATAATAAAAAAATACGCAGATGTTTTGTTTAAAGATATTGATACAATAATATAAATATTAATAATGTTAATTTAATATACTTATAACGTTTAAAATATTAAAACGTAACTTTTATCATATAACTCTTATCACATAATTCGTATCACATAATTTGATATTAAAATCAAAACATTCTTTTAAGTTAATAAAATAATTATTAATTAGTTATGAATTAGTTGTGAATTTATTATGAATTTGCCTTTATAAAGAAGCATCTTCGTATAAAATAACTGTAAAACACGTATATGAAAATAATATTTTAATCTCAATTAATTGTCAATTATTAGTGCGCAAGAAGTTTCGAGTAGAAATACCAATCTCATTTTCAGAATGCCAAGATAATCATTGAACATTAAATTACCTGCATTTTCTAATAATAGAATATTAATATTATGATTTATAATTCAAAATTAGCAATCAATGTTATCTTTTAATTTTAATAAATCATAAATTAGCCTTTCTTATTATTAAAAAATTTTCATATATTGGGTCGATTACCAATGAAGAACAATAGCGTACCCTCTTCATCACTTACCCTGCAAGTGATCGATCGTACATCCTTAACTTTACTATTGCAAAAATTTCAAAATGGCAGAGGACTTTTTTCTCAGTTTAGTCCATTCTGTCCCTATACGAAAGATTTATCATTATTTTCCAAATACTCTGTATATACCCTATATATAAAGTTACAGTATAAACATATTTTTTAAGTGTTAAGAAGATTAAAATTTTAATTTTATATCACACAATTCCGAATTATTTATAATAATTATTAGTTATTTATTTTCAGTTAAAAGTGTAAAAAATTTCTTTATACTTTTAAAGTGCAACTCATAATGTTATTAAAGAAGTTTCTAAAGATATAATATATGCAGGACAGCAGCGGCATCTCGTATTTTATGATCACAATTTCGATTATACGTTATTATACCTTACTCTCTCAGAGACTAAGACTTAAGTTCGAAAAGTTTGACAGACTTCGCAATGTATTTTATTAGAGAAAATATTATGTACATGTATATTCTTAGAAGATAGTATTAATCTTGTGTTATGAACGTAATGTTTTATATTTTTTTTAAGTATTTTCTTTATGTAAATACTTTATTATTAAAAAAATTTGAATAAAATAATAATAAATTGAATTAGTTGCACTGTTTACTATTGTGCGTTTAAAAGAATTTTACACACACACACACACACACACACACACACACACACACACACACACACACACACACACACACACACACACACACACACACACACACACACACACACAC
>NW_012130102.1:1868304-1889459 GCF_000143395.1 Atta cephalotes | reverse complement strand
CACACACACACACACACACACACACACACACACACACACACACACACACACACACACACACACACACACACACACATATATAAACACACATGGCAGTAATAATTATTACAATAATTTAATTTATATATCACATATATGAGTAATTGAAATTGTATTCTCTGACTATGTTTTGGAGAATAATTTACTAATTTTTTTATTTAATTTATTATTATTTTTATGAAAGTTGTTTTGCCAATTTTTCCTCTGTTTAATATTTGATTTTCATTTAAATTTGACATAAACATAAAAAAAAAGAAAAAAATATATTTTTTAATAAAATAACTAAATGTGGTATTTTTTAATGTGGTATGTAAATTTTTTATTAGTAAAGTAATAAAAACATTTTAAAATCATAAAAATTCGGTTTAATTTAATAAACTTATTCTAAAATTTAATTGTTTTTACATTAATACTTTAATTCCAAAATTAAAATCTTTTCTCCTGCTGCAAAAGCAGTCAACTGCGTTGTACTTTCATACAAATTCTGTTTAATTCTATAACTTACAAGACATAATAACGTATAATTGAAATCTTTATTTTAATATGTGAAAATTATATATTTTTTGTGTTAAACTATACGTTTGTTAATTAAAACAATAAAATTTTCTTAATTTTCTTAATTTTGTAAAAGAAATTTTATTGATAATTTGAAAAATTATACAAACTTCCCAAATAGCATAGCAGCGCTACGCTATAAAGGACTAAAAAAGCGCTTATAAAAATTTTTAGCGCTTTATAACGCTTAAGTTTGGTGCTTGAGTTTTTCGCTTTTCCCAAAAAACATTTTACTATTTTATATTATTTCGTATACATTTGTATGAATATTTTTTAATTGCAACATACGAATAAATTAAAAGTTGCTTACTTGAGTTTGGGTATTTATGTCTTGAATGACCGAAGTTCGAGGAAGAGTGGCATGTTGCTGTTGGTGCTGTTTTTGGTAATGATGTTGATGAGGCAGTGTATGAGTACCTTGGCCTTGAAAAGGAACGCTAGAATCGTTAGGAGGACCTTTCATTACATTCCTGTAATAATAAAAATAAATAAAAAAAAGATAAACATAATTAAAGCTCAACATATTTATTATAATAATCTAACAAAAGTTATAAAAATTGTTATATTAATAAAACAGACATTTTTTTTTCTTTTCAGTAAATTTGCCACAAAATATTAGATGTATAAATAAGTTTCTATGGTTTTTAAAAAATATATTTATTAATAAAAAAAAAAACGATTTTCAATCAAATAAAAGATTCCAATCAAAGTATTTTCCTTCCGAATCTATTTACTATTTTTCAAGCAATATATCATGGCGAAGGTATACTTCGCAGCGCTATTTATCGTTCACATTGAAATTGTAGTCTTTTAAATCAATCTTAATACGTTTTTTCTAACTCAATATTGTTTTCATAGGTCTCATAAATTATTCCGATTGCTTCAACAATCGGTTTTATTACGATGAAAGTAGTGTGAAACATACAATGGCAAATATGCACTTTTCAGCGTTCATTTTCAACTAAACTAAAAATGTAGTTAATCGCGTAACTGCAAATTGCTATATAACTTCTAAAACGTAGGTGAACTTTATCAATGAAAAAGTAACTGAACGCAGAAATTGAAATACACTGTTATTAGCACTTTAAAGTTGAGCGCGGGAATTTATTTGTACACCTAATAATACATTTATATTGTTTTATGATTTGATAATGATTCAATGATTAAAATAATAACATAATCAACAAATTAAATAGCAAATAAGTAATAAAAAATTAAAGTAACCTTTCAATACCTTCTTAACATTTCATTTTCGACATCTACGATCACTTGGCCGCCACCTGCGTAATGAGAATGCGGAGGTGGTGGCTGCTTCAGTTCGGTGAAACCACGAGGACCACATTGTTGATTCAACATTTGTTGTTGTTGAAGACTCTTCACTTCCAGCCGCGTTTTATCTCTTTGATAATAGACGCCAGCAAATATCAGGACATTTAAGATCAGCAGGCTGCAGCCGATCGCGATTGTCACGCTCAAAGCTGTTGAATACGCCGCATAACTGCATATATAAGAAATTTCTTAATTAGTACATCAATGCTAAAAGAAAGGCTCAATGTTATTTCTCGCGAAGAAGACTTTAAAAATTAAAAGGCTTTAGTGTTTTAAATAATAATTTTATCATATAAATAAACGGTAATTTACTTAAATAATAGAAATTAGAATTTCATTAAGGTAAAGTTTGCAATAAATTTTATTTTCAAAGTTATTATGGTAGCGTAGGAGTTTTCTAACGAAAGCACAGTTGCCTGGCAACCGTATACGTCGAGAATACAATGCAATTTTCATGATTCTAAAATATTCCTGCGAAACTGTGGCTACGAAATGACGTTTCGTCTCTTGCCATTTTCTCATGGGCAAAGTTTTACTGGTCGAACATATATAGCGACATGTTGGGAACTGCCGATAGATTCGAAACAAGTTAAAGAGCAGAGTGCGCTTCAGCTTACGCTGTTAACGGCACTCAGTTTTGCTGAATTTTTCAAACATGTGGCAGAGGAATAAAGGCCGAGAATTTTGTCAACGGCAATAGTATATTCTGGATTTACAATCGCATGGTACGGTGTTGAATTGTACGGTGTAGAATTGTTTTTGCTAATCCAATTGTATTCCGATAGAGACGCTTCCGTGTCACGTGCTGTTTATGAAAATATAATTAGGGTTACGAGAAAGATTTGATTTTCATTTCAATTAATATTTATTTCACTTTTGACACGATTTATGCCTTGTAAATGAGCACTATTTCAATAAATAATTTTGATTCATAAGTTTGCTCGGGTAACATAATTCAGTCAACATCGAAATGTAACATAACATAGATGTTATGTTATTTTTCGTTATTTTAGAAATTTTTATTATTTTATGTTATTAATTTGGAATTACCCAGCAGCGTCTAAACTAGCTAAAGTGTCGGTGCTGGCATTATGGACGTTTTGAAGATTGGTGCCCGGAATAAGGCTGACGCATGTCGTAATGCTATAATCCGTCGTGGTTGGTGGATCCGTGCTAAGGTTCTTCCTCTTGATTTCTTCACTGATTCTGCTGAGAGGATCCGGTCTCACGAAGCCGTCGTACAGACTGGGGTCGCTGTGGCTACGGAACAAGTTGTGCCTGGAATCGACATCCTCCATTCCAGCACGATGAAGTTCTGGGACGAGGCGCAGCCAGACCGACAGCTGATGCGCTCTATAATGATTCTTCATTTTCGGTTTCATTCCTGTAATCACAAATATCCAATATGACATATGTATATGGAGTAAATTAAAATTTTAATTTAGTTTTTCGGACAACAGTTCTTATTATAATACAAAGATAGAAATATTATGCGATAATTTCACATATTGTCAAAACTTAATTAAAAATGCATTAAAAATGTAGAGAGAAAAAATAAATAATAAATATTTTTATGATATATTCTTGAGAATATAAATTTTAATACGAATACGGCTTATAAATTAAATAAATTAAATATTGTAATATTATTATAAAAGTATAAATATAATTTTTTAAGTAATTACAAATATATAATTTGCTAAGTTCTATACACACATTAAAATATAGTATGTTATTGTAAATATATGTGCGTTGTGGAATATAAAGAATCATAATGCTAATGAGAGAAATGGTAGATTAGTGATAAACTGCATATCGCATTCCAAGTAATCTTGTACAGTCTCCAGTTTTGCGCGATAATCTATTTCCGATAGCTTGAATGCAGCTATGTGTGTGCAGCTCCAGGTTCACGGTTGATCTTGTTACGATGCGATGGGGTATGCAACTAGCTTGATGTTGCCAAATTCTGTTTTATAGCCGCATATCGGAAAGAGGGTCTTTCTTAAAAAATTTATCGAGACAATTTTATCGATTGTTCTTGAAATATAGATTTTACAAAACCTTGAGTTTTAAAAAGAACTCTAGTACACATATACATATATAAAAAACTCTTACATTAAAGTTTGATTTCAGCAAGGTTTACTCTTGCGTTTGCAAATAGCCAAAGGAATATCCTTAGCTTACTGGGTCGGTATCTCATATACAGTTTATTTGCTTATGCGTCTATTTCGTTGATTTTAGCTAGCGCTTGTTTTGCCATACCATCGCTGTTTCACCGTAAGAGACGCAAAACTCTTTGGAGCGCGCCGAATCGCAGGAGTCTTCAAAGGAGTCCGTTTTGATTTACGCTTCGCGGAAACTCGTTTAATATTCGCGGATGCTTTGAAAAGGATACGATCTCGCTACTTGCGCAATATCATGTGACTTGTTCGATTACGAGAACGAAAATATAGATAACATTCTCCCGATAAATGGAAACACAGAATTTCCTCGATCACTTTCCTACATCGTTTATATCGAATATATGAACAAAGTTTATACTTTGTTCATATGTTCGATATAACAAAGTTTATACTTTGTTCATATATTCGATATAACGACTGATTTAGAAGGAAAATTATAGATATGGTTTTAGATATCTGATGTTTAATGATAGTACGTGCATGTTTCGGTGCGTCTGTACCGAATTGCAATCCTGAGACAGAAATCCTGCATACAGATTTCATCCTGGAAATCCGATTAGTATTATAGTTAGTTAGCTTGCAAGAGAAGATATACATCACATACGGGATCTACACGAATATAGTTATTACTCGCTTGCGAAATATCAGTTAATGTAAAGCGACTTGTTAGCAAATCTTCTGAAATGCTTTAAATTTCGCAAACGAACTAACTTTTTCTATTGAGATCATAATACGTAATGCTCGAGAAAGAAACAAAATATTGTAGCAAGTATTTTATATAACAAACTAAAAATTAGCATTACATGCTTTATGTCTAAATTCTTATATAAATTTGTTCAGAGATAAAAGAAAACGTTATTTTATTTATGTTAACGTTACTATATAATACTATATAATAAAAAAATACGATATCGACTTTAAATATATATAAAAGATTTGAATACATAATAGACATTTTCATTACAATATTAATAGAAAATAATACATAACAAAGCTCTGAATTTTATTTATAACATTATAAATATTTGAGATAATATTAAACTTTTAAATGATACTAGATAAAAAAATATGTCATCAGCATATCATTTCTTTTAAGTTTTTTTAGAAACTCTTTTTTAGAATTTTGGAATTCATTATTTAAGGTTTAGAATTTTAATTTTTTTTAACACAAGCAAGAAGGGAAGTAAAAGTTAATTCTTTTGGACAATGTAGGTATTGATTAGCATTTTATAGATATTCTAATCCATCTAATTATATTCGACATTAAATCATCAAAAGGATTGTAACATAAGTCTGCTGAAAAAAAAAATATAGTTTTCAATCAGAAATGAATTCGAAGAATCGCACAAATCGTCAATTGATGTCAAACTAATCACAACCCAGTAATTCGTGTTCCTTTTATTCCTTCCTTCCTTCCGAAATTGCCAAACACAGATCCGTGATTTGAACGGAAGAAATACCACACTGATTATACATGCACACATTATGATTTAATGTCCACGAATAATGGCTATCGCTCACATCCATCCAGATAATCATTTGTGCAGTGTTTGAATTAGATACATGTTACACATATTAAAATATTAGCCTTCATTTTATTTCTTTCTCTCAAAGCTTTTATGATTATTAAAAATCATATGAATGATAGTGCTGTAAAAATTTATATTTATCAAAAAGTGAATCCAAAAATATGTAGACACAATTCAACATTAAAATATATTTCTTAATACAGAAATAAAATTGATTGATTATTCTTCTAAAAAGAATTAAAAAATAGTATTTTCATTAAAGATAATTTCTCTTATTTATTTAATATTTCTCAGAATATTTATCAGAATTTTTTAATTTTCTCTCTAATTTGTTACAATTTTTATTAATATTAATACTAATAGAAATTAAATTAATTTTTTAATGCAAACAGCTTAAGGTTTCTTTGTTAATCTCTCGAATAAACTTTCATGAATTTTTTTCATGATAGCATCTGTCGATATTGGCAAAGTATTTTTCAATAAAGGCTTTTTGTCACATAAATGTGTCACATTATATTTAGCTCAATCACGAATGTTGACTTATGTGCAGACTTATCCAAACTTTAATTTGTATTATATCAACATAAAAAAAATAATTTATGTATATATATATATATATATATATATATTTATGTATATATATTTCTTTTTAACTTAAAATTATAATTTAAGTTTTATATAAGATTTTTTATTATCTTGTTATATCTCATCTTATCACTGATTTAAAATTTCAATTCTTTCACATTCAATTATTCTCTCCTCTTGAAAGTCTTAAAAAGTCAATTTTCTAAATTGACCATTCTCATATTATAATTTTTAGTAGATTTCAGTAGTTTAAAGTTTGGCGTCCTTATTTCTTTAAATACAGCAATTGCAGAGTTTAATTCAGTAGAGCTAAGAAAATTGTTGAAAGCGTATTTGTAAAAATAACGTAAATCGTAATGCACGTCACGTTCCTAGGAGCTATCCTGGCCAGGATATCTGTCCTCCAGTGACCCGATTCGTGTGATCGAGGTACAGTAGGAGCTTTGAGAATCGATGCAACTGACGTCACTACGAGTTTATTTCAATTTTCAATCTAATAAGAAATTCTTTCGCGACTATTTTTCAACCCGCCTCCGGCGGACCCCCTACGCGAGGTAGATTTGTCTCTCGATCTTTTTCAGCGACCTCCTACGTTCTACGCTATCTCTCATGGCACCAGCGTCACCCCTTCCGCTATATTTCCCTCATGGAGCTTCCCTATCGCTCACCACCCTCTTCTTCCTCTCTCTCAACCTCGTCCCTCGTTCTCATCGTATCGTTGCAGACCTCCTCGTACTTTTTACACGACTTATCTCTCACTATCTTCGCCCACGTAGTGACACTCTCTCCTATACCATCGTTCTCATTTGTTCCACAAAATTGTCTGAGAAAATGATGATATCTTCGCCAGATGCATAACCGCTGCCCTCGAGCGATGATTATTTTACAATCGACAACTGAGCGTTTCGTCGTCTACTTTATTATGTGCTAGACGGATGGACGAACGAATAAAGTTATCGAGTCGACCACGGAGAAGTTTGTTTCGAAAAAAAGTTGGCGGATTCTCACACTGATCGTAATATTTTATTGAAAGAATTTTTCTGTTGTCTTGAATTCATAAAGTTGGAGAAACTTCATTCACGCTTGACATTTCGAAGTATATTGTGGAACGCAACTTACAAATGAGGTAGAATAGAGAGATGCTTGATATATCTAGAATCCCAATTAAATAAAAATGTATTTATTTAAAAATCGACATTTTACATATTTTAAAAATACTAATTGCGATATTCTTTGATGGTATCTTCAAACATTTTGAAGTATTTTAAATTGGAATGCTTTGTAAAGAACAAATGAAGTAGAATATAAAGATATATAGTAAGAGATACTTGAGATATATCCAGAATCCAATTAAATAAAAATGTATTTATTTTAAATTTAACATTTTACTTTAATATACATAATTTAAATTAATATATACATACATAATTCATAATATACATATATAATTAATATACATACATTTTTTAATTACATAATTTAAAAAAATGTAAATTGCGATGTGTTTTAGTGACTTTAAAGCGTTAAACCAAGTCTACTACTGAATGCAATAATAAGAGCTTCAGCTTTTTAGCCAAGCTCGTTGTCCTTAATCTTTAAAATGCTTGAATTCGCTCCCCCTCTCCCCCGCCTCTACCTCTCTCTCTCTCTCTCTCTTCCTTTGTCTGAAATTCTAAAAGAATACTTTATGTTTTATCAAAATTTGAAACTTGGTCTTTCTCCAGATTCGCGTACGCAGATTTAATAAAAATTACTTTTTACTTTTATCACTTTATTTTCGCAATTAACCGATTAGAACAAACTTCCATTCTCCTAAAATAACCATCGGAAAATTAGGAAATTATTTTCATCGAGAAAATCCGAATATCTGTCGAAATCGGAAATGATCGAAAATAAAGGAAGAGGAGGATTATCGGTCGCCAACTTCTCGTTAATTTCTTCTTTTTGACGATGTTTACTTCTTCCTAATCCATTAAATGGTCCGTTAGCGTTATAACGTATTTTCCTATCTTCTCATTCTCACCCCTTTTCCTTCTATCACTTCCTTATATCATTCTCTAACTTTCTTCAACCACATTCATTCCTGAATGTTCCCCTTATCCTCGTTGGCAAAACTTCGCGACGGGCACGTTCGCATCCTTGTAATCGGAGGCTACCACCAAATTCGATACACCGATCACGCTTCTGTCGTCGACAAGGAATCCCATTTCCTGCACATGCGAGCCCCATCTTCCAAGAAAATCTTTCCTATATCCTGCCAACGCTTCCTATTGCGAGAAGATGTCCTCGTCAGTTAACAAACGTTGGATGTATCAACTTTAGATTTCGGCTATAATATTTCCTATTGTTCACGACGTTATTAAGTAAAAGAAAAACTGTTAAATTGATATCGATATTTATTTTCATAATATAACTTTTTTCTCTATTTTCTTATGTAATATTAAACAAAGTTTAAAAAATGTTTGGAAATCAATAATGTATATAACATTGACATATTTAAAAGTTAGTTAATTTGCTAAAGCAGTTCCATGAGTTCCTTGCAGTCTAAAGATAAAATGTCTTTAAATTCTAAAAGTATGTACATGGTTACAGGTTTAATTATATTTCATATAGATTTTATATTATTGTGATATATGCTGTGTTGAATGTATTATGCTATGTACAGAGATGAGCAACGTGTTGCAGTCTTAATCATTTCTCATTATTATAAATACGGAAACGCGGCTTCGTCGTTAAGTTTTCTCCATGCAAGTATATTTTCCGCTTCCACAGCACGAAATGCGAAATTTGCCGGTGACTTCAGAAGTCGACGGAGACCATTAGCTCGAAGACGACGGCGCGTAAACATGTTATTCAAATTCCGTCTTCATATCCGTTTTCAGACTATGTCAGTGCCCTTGACGAAGGGTTACTACGTGAGACGTCGAGGTCGAAGAGTAAGCTGCGAGAACAGCGCGAGAAGCTGTGAGAACGCAAATTGGAATGACGAAGGGTGTTGAAGGGTCGACGCAGTGGATTCTGCACGATGTCGCTACTAATTGCTATTCAATTAGTCGGGATTACACCTCGAATCCTTAGATCCTTCTGCATTCACCCGAATGTACCTGCCAATCTACAGATTCGCCAAAGAAATGCTATTTTTTAATCACATACAAAGCAATCATTTTTATGAATTATAATCGGGAAATGCTATTAATTATATAGACGGTATAGAAGATAATAAAAACTAATAATATTGAATTTATATCTAATCAATAGTTTCTCATGTATGTTGTAATAATTTTTCAATTAATTTTAATTCACATCCAATTATTGAAATATATAACATAAAAAATATTTTATTATAAAAATATTATATTTTACAGGTTATATTAATTAAAATAAAAATTTAACATGGATAGAAAGATTTAGCTGAACTTATTCTTCTCTCTGTATTTGACAGAAAAAGTGATCTAGATAAATTATTTAATAACTCATTGAAAAAAGTTTCTATAATATATCATTGATCATTTTCTCCAATATATACAGATAACAAATGGATTGTTTATTCATATTTTAATCAATTTATATCAATTACTAACACGCGAAATGTAATGTTTATATCACGAATAATTAGATTAAATTAGAGTACGTTGAGTTATAACACGAGATGAAATCTTGTGCGTTATTACTTTGGAGAAATTCGTTAATTAACAGACTGTAACTAAAACGATCGGTCCGTATTTTTTTATTGGTGATATACGCTTCGTGTGGCATTCCAATTCCAGGGACGAGGTACATGGTGCCGAATATCGGTGGGGTACATGCGCGCGCGTGCGCTGTGAGTGACGTGAGTGAAGTACGTATGTATGTGTGATCGATTTGCGAATTCACACGCGCGTTTTTGCACGACCGAGCGGAATGACCGTTTTTACGTTTGAAGCGGCCTTTCGCGAGATGCACTAGCAATTATCCTAAATGCAGCCTCCCGTTACCCGAATGCAGAGCGCGAGGACAGCAACGGAGTAGGGGAAGGATCGGTGTTAATTACTTTATCTGTTTACAGTCCCGTCGAAAGCCAATCTCGATGAAAACTACGACTAGTTTGCGCCTCTTTTTAGGGAGGAATGTCCTACGATGTGTGCGCTGTCTACACTAAAACTTGTAGACGCGCTGTGATTGAAGGTAAAGGAATGGCGAGTAACGCCTTTCAATTCCGTTAGAATCGAAAGATTTTTATATTCGCCATTCCTTTACTGTAACAAAAGAAATTTATATTAATTTTAAATTAAATTTATATTAGATGTTTCCTCTCAATAAGATTTAACTTTACTTGACGTTTAAAAATGTAAGTTCTTTTAATATTTCATCAAACACATGTAAACTTTATTAAACCTAATCTATGTTAAGCTTTTTTAACTTCTTAATCCTATTATAATCGCTTAAATGCATCCATGCAATATTGTATGATATACTTCGTTGAATTTTATAACATTTGTAGCATTTGATGACGCTTTTGAATTTCGAATTTCTAGTTTGTGCTCGTCCAACCGGAACAGCGAATTCCGCGGAATTTCCGCTGGATGATTGCACGAGGAAGTGAATGAAAGAATTTCGATATGGTGTTCGATTATGGCTGATTCGCAGTAACTGATAAAATTGTATTTATATCCTCTTCTGGGAATTTTTCAAAATTTTATTAATCAATATTAATTATTAATTATAATATTCAAATGTATGCATTTTTTTTCACAAAAATATATTTAGGGTTGATTTCCTTTCATTATCTTAAAAATATTAATTGTTCTTACTCAAGTCTCACTCTTTTACCGCAACGATTCTTCGTTTTTTTCTTTTCTCTATTTTTTATTTGCTATTTCAATTATTACTTTTTCTCGCATGTATTGTTTCGAATCCTGGATCATAAAAATAGCCAATTTTTTATAGAGTGTACTTTAATTTTACCGGTACTTTTTTGTAGGTACTTATTATATGTATATTTTCATTTTCGACGCATCTCTTTTGTCGCGATTTATCTATATGCGCTGATCTTGAGAAAAGCAAAGCCGCCCTTCGTTCTTTCTTATTCGTAATTCTAAATTCGATACGCATTAGCCATATCTGAAACGTATTTCATGTCTTAAGACTTAATACTTCGAGTATAGATACATGTCTCACATGATTACATGGAAAAAATTATTTTGCTGAAAGATCTAAAAATAATTTTGTTGTATTGTGGAAACTAAAAACCGATAAGCAATGTGTCAAGAAATTTTGATATATTCTAAGTCAGTTAAAAATCAGTTTTAGTTTATTAGTAATAAAATTATTTTGATGATCCAACAAATTATTTTCAGATCTGTATGCAAAATTTTAGATCTTTCAGCAAAGTCATTCAAAATATAAATATCGTTTCTTAAAATTATTTAATGCTTTGATAGAATGATCATCGAAATCTACTATTTCCCATACTCGGGTTAACAATCTTGTAAACAAGTAGATTAAAGTGTGCAAGATTCTTTTGGCACCAGCAACGGTTGTAATTCGTCGTTATAATGTTTACTGTAAGAGGAACGCATTAGGTCATGGAAAGACCTACGAGCACGCAGTTACATGAACTGCTAAGAAAGGCGAGTTTCCAATTACGAAAGTACGGAGCCAAGTTTATCTAAAGAACTAGAAATTAGTGTTCCCAAAGCACAACGGAAGAGTTCCGATTCACGGAACATAATTTTTTGCAAATTAAAGGCGAGCGTGTTGAGAGTTTATTTGGAAATTTTGTTCACATTATATTGTAATCTAATTAGCAAAATTGCAGTTACATATTATATCTTTCCAATATGCTTGATTTTGTACTACTGTATGATATTTGTACTACTGTATGATGTTTATAAATATTTTATATTCATAATCAGACAATTAACTACTTATAAACTTTATATTTTCGAAATTATTTCTCTGCATTTGGAATTACTTATGTAGAAAATACCTTACATTACAATGCAGAATGCTTACGATTCCAAAAATTAATTTATTGATTGCAATAAAAGAAGTTTTAGGCGTCTCATGTTCAGTGTTAAATGTTTTAAAGCATAAGTGTTATATGCTTTAATTTAATACTTATATTTAATGACAATTGCAAAATGTCAATATCTAGATACTTGAAGTATTCAAATATTTTAGAATTTATAAGCGTAGGAGTTACAAAAATTTAGATATTTTGGAGTAATATTTATGGAGACAAAGAAAATGTTATTGAAGATCAACGTGTCAAATACAATTTAAGCATGAAAAAGTCTTTTTGCAAAAATTTATATCAGAATTTCTATCGAAATAAATAGATTAATTGTTTTGTTTATCAGAAGAGAACAGACAGAAAGCGAACAATATAAATAAAAATGCTTCAAGAAAAGAGGGGAAAAGAAACATAGATAGCGATAACGAACGGGTTTAGAGGTACAAAGAGAATTCGATTTACTATACGGTAGAAGACTAAAAGGGCCACTTTTGCGGATTCAACGTCGATTCGATGGGCGCCATATACGGCTCTGCAGTTTCGCGACTCGGTTAATGGTGAATCCAACAATAATTCCAACGAAAGCTGCACCAGCACCAAGCGTGCAATTTACAATCATTACTGGCGATATATCCGACAAAATACTGTCGTTATTTCGAATTCGGAGAACTTATTCGTTATATGTCTGTACTATCTGTACATGTATTTGGAAAATTACATACATTGCATGGAAAATGTAGAAAAGCTCTTATCTATTGTTAAACATTCTAAATATCTCGAGATATTTATAGATTGTAATAAAAGAACTTTATATATGTCATTTTCAATGATACATTATTTGAGATACAAAGATAGGTAAAACATAAAAGAATTCTGAAAAAAATCGTTGACAATAAGGATTGAAAGAAAAAGAAATATTGTTTTAATCCTTTGATTGATCGTATTAACTCAATTCAAAAGTATAATAAAATAGTATATATACAAATATATATTGAAATGAAGTTTAAAAGAGTATTACGATTAAGAGATATTTTGATACAAACAGATATGTAATTATTGAGATAAAATTTATTTGACTTACACAATAAGATTTATGAATAGACTACAGATCGATATTGTAGTTGTGATTTGTTAACAGAAGGAATTATTTTATATTTTCTTATTTTGAACGATTTAAAAAATTATGAACATTATGATCATCTAATCACTTTTAATTGAGCTAAGTAATTAATTTCTGTCGAGAAAATGCAAGCGTCTGAATAGAATAAAAATCTATCTAAACAGACAATTCTTTCGTTAAATGCTTCCATTAAAGGATCAATGTTTTCAAATAAATTGCGCGATTTTAAATGTGCATAGATTTTTATATCGATTGTATCTCATGTTTGACACTAACCGTATATACAACGGGTCAAAGGGGTGAAATTAGATTATTTCAATCTCGTCCTTCTCACATTCACGCATAACTTACGCATGCGTAATATCGTACGCGTTGTATATATTTGTACGTGCGTTTGCACGCATATATACAATACATGTATATACGGAATCATGAATAGGATAGCATGACAAAGAGGTTGTATTGGATTAATACAACGATATCTAATCACTAATGCTATTAAGAGACACAACGTTGCTAAGACATATCAAGATGTAATTAATAGTTTATATAACAAAAATTGATAATAATAAATTAATCTATAGACGCGCTATATGAATAAATCAAATAAGAAAGGAAAGAGTCAATATGATCAAAGCTAGATCTTTATACACATTTATACCCAATAATATTTTGTAACACATTTTATTAAACTATGCGCCACTTGCTATCGGATTTGAAACTTGTCATAAATATTAAATTAAAATGAATGTAATAATATTATAATAAAATTGATCGTAAATTTGATAATAGTACTATTAGCATCTTAAAATCCGATAAAGAACTTATTGAAAAACAAATTTTGTTATTTTTATATATATGTGCTAACTTTTATGTGTCAAAATATAAATCAATCCATTTTTGTAATTAGTTTCAAACTAAACAACAACATCCATATTAATATAATGCATTTAATAAATTAAATTTAAGTAAAATTTAATACATTTTCTCAAGTTAAATTGATGACACATCGAGATTATTAAATAGAAGCAATGGTGAGAATTGCAGAAATAACAATTAAAAATAACAAGCAATTTGACATTATGAATTTAACAGCGAACGTTTTCGAATTAAAAAATGGGAATTTAAATTTGACGGATTTTATGTAAAATTTTATGTAAAATTATCTTAGTTGAGGATGTTTGCAATATGTAAGGTGTGCGTAAGGCAAGAAAGATTTGAGGGCGATGCGCCTACAAATTCTTGGATTTAATACAGGAAGAATTTAAATATTTGTTGCTAAAAGATTTCTCACGGAAGAGACATTCTTAGAGGAAATTTAAAATGATTTCTGAGAGGAGCTTTATGCATGTCGGCTTGTATAGTACAAGGATGTTATGAGCGAAAACCACCGCTTCACCTGGACCGTTTTTTACAATACTCATGAATTTTTCAACGATTAGCCCGGCGAAGAAGGCATCCTGGCATTTAATTCGGTCGCCTTTATTAAATTCGAAAGATGAGAATGTCCGAACTTACTTCGTTAATTAAAGAAGAAGACTGCCGCGCGTGAAGAGTCTGGGAGAGCGGGAATATTGCGCAACATCTGAAATACGATTTTACGGTAGGAAAAATACGGCCGCGCGAGAGTAGAAACTGTCGAATGGTGTCGAGACCGACAGGCGGCTGGCATAAAGTCTTTTTAATATCTTCCCGTGTCATCCTTTCGCTGCCAACTTCGCAACTTATGAACTTGGGCGACATGCACGTTCTTAAAAGCAAGACGCAAAACGCGTGGAAGTTTTTAGTGTCGGTGAACTTATGATGGAAAAATGTGGAAATTTCGTAGACTTGAAAATCTACAGAATCGATCATACTTGGTAATAATTCATGGACTTAAAAGAAAAAGGCCGTAAAAATTAAATATCCATTTCAAACAGCAAAACATTTGATCTAATGATTTGGATTTTCCGAGGGTAGACATTTAAAAAAACAAGTTTAAAATTAATAAATGACGTAATAAATAATAGAAAGAATGATATAAATCCGTGAAAATACACGTTGAAGACGAGATAGAAGATAGGAGGGAAGAAAAATGGAGGGACATAGCGGGAAAAACATATCTCGGCGGATGTGGAGGAAAATGGCGGGAGACATGTGTCGGCGTTTACGCCGCAACTTATCTGGTGCTACGAGCTCTTCTTTTTATCCTCAACGTAGTCGCAGCTCGACGCCGGTATCTCGAATGCAAGGAGATCCTGCAGGATCATGCGCAAGTGGGAACGCCTTTGGAGAGCTAAGAAATATTCCTGGGAGGGCAAATCGCTCGATGCGATGAAAAATTGACTTTCAAGGCGTTCTATAATCTAACCTCCCTCCTTTTTCTTTCTCTGTCCTTCTCTCTTCCTACACCTTACATATCATGCTTCCCACATCTCTTATCTTGTTTTATTTTGTCTTTTTCTCTCGAAAATCTCCTTGTTCTCTAGCTTGTTTTCTATCGTTCCTTTTATTTTATCGTTGTTGAACTTCGTCATTTAACCTTGTTGTTTATTCTTGGTTCTTTTCTTGATTATCTCATGTTTCTCTTTTCCTCTCTCTTTTCCTTGTTATCTTTTAATCTTTTCATTATGCTATTTTATCCTTACTTTTTCGATTTTTACAGCTTTAATCTTTTCTCATTATTTAATTTCCTTTCTTGGATCTAGATTTTTTTTTTAAGTAAACAAAATAGAATAGAATAGATACTAAGATATCACATATTGTAATCTGAACGATGTAATCATGTCCTGATATAACACGAGAAGAATGAAGGAGTGAAAAGTATCTAGATGATCATAAAGAGAAGGATCTCTATGAACAAACCGGTGGGATGTTTGACGCGTAGAAAAAAGAAAGATCATGAACATGGACAGGAAATTCAAGAAAAATGATGCTGAAAATATGGAGCAATTTAGAGGCGCATACTCTGCTTTTCCCGATATGCTTCCATCGTCGCGAAAACGTGTCGCCCTGTTCGAATCGATCAAAGCTGCTGCCACAATCTCTTTGTATTCTAAAATATATAGAATGTCCTATCTATCTCAGTTAGTCACAATGATATTGTTTTATGCATTGTTTGTTCAGCTTTGAAACAGCTTTGAATAAAAACCAATTCAAATTAAATCGTTTGATTTAGTGATGTATACGTATAACATAAAAAAAATTCTACTTAATTTAATAGTAACTTAATTAGAATTACACTTGAATATTTTTTAAAGTATTTTTACGTATAAAAAAGTACAAACTTTTTATTTATATAAAGTAATAAATAAATATAAGATTAATGGTCAAAGAAACAAGAGATATTACATAGAGATATTGCATTAAGGTAATCTAATATTTTCAGAGTTGAGTAAATAAATGTTTTTTTGAAACTAAATTAAGTGGAAGTTAATGGCTTATAAAGTTAATAAAATTAAGTTAAAAGTTGAAGGAATAAAGAATTAATTTAATAAAAATTAAATTAAAATTGAATTAACTTAAAATTGAATTAACTTAAATTTTAAAAAAAGTTAATTTTGGAAAAAAAATTATTTTTGAGATCAGAATGTCCTAATTTTTCTTAAAATGAGATTACTTTAAATAATATCTACAAATATAGATTATTATAATAGGTAAATTTAATTTTATATTCACATGTAAGTTACTTGTATATAATAAAAGTAACACATAAAAGGTATTTTTATCAAAATCTTGCGAGAGAGAAGGTATATAAATATATGTTTATTATTTCTCTTTCTTTAACCTTTATCTAACTTTCTCGTAACTTCTGAAACGACTGCTCATGCATGTTTATGACTACATCGACTGGATACTTACAAAAAATATACGTAAAACTTTAAAAAATGGGTGGATGTGCAGTACTGTTCTACAATAATTCTTCATCTAAGACTCATTTCATATTTATGTAGCTGAAATATAATGTTTATGATTTCTAAAATTAGTGTGATTCAAATATAAGCGGGAATTGACAAAACCCAGCGAGTCAATAAAAACTGGCTACGGTAGGTATGACTCTTATTATAGAGTCTCTCATCATAAAATTATTGAATTTTTCTCTAAATTAATTTTCCAATGTTTAAGATTTTATAGAAAAAAATATTAAGAGAGATAGAAAAATTTTTAATTGAAAAAAGTTAATAAATTAAAGTTTAAAAATAATTGAATTAAGTTAAAAATTAATGCATTTCAAATTAACCATATTAAATTATAAGTTATTAACTTTTTTACTTTTTTTTAACTTTTAACATTTTAACTAATTACTTAATCTTGAATATTTTAATAATCGATTTTAATGAATCATAAATAATCGACAATCATAATAATCATAAAAAATTAACGAATAATCATTGACGATTGAATTGTAAAAGAGATTGCGAACGTTTCAGTCACAGTTAAAGTTATAAATTAAAAATTAAGAAAGAATAAATATAATAATAAAATAATAGAAGATATAAGAGACACATTATAACACAATCAATAAATATTGTGCATATGATCTTTTGATGATTCTTATTTATTTTATATGAAACTTAATTCATGTCCGATATTTATAGATTATGCTTTAACACGTTTCTTATTACATTCTTTTATTGTTATTTGCCCTTATCTAATTTTTAATTTATGATCTAAAAAAGATTCTGTGAGTAGATACATACGAAACGTTCAATTTTTTTACGATTTTACATTGTCGATATTTTTATGAATAAATTTACCTAAATTTGATATCTTTGTTTAAGTTCGTTATTTTTATTATTGACTTTATATTTATTTATATTCCTATGTATTTCAATAGCTTCTGTAAAACATATATTCTGTAAAAGTTTAAAATCAGAGCGAAACAGAACACACTGCAAAGTTAATGAAGTGCACAATAACCGCGCATAAAGTATCGTGTCAATACCCGTTTGTACTGTGACAAATTTACAATCTGTCCCGATTTTCTGCCATGTGTCTTTGTCGAAATCAGAGTGATCCTTCCAAGAGAAGCAATTGCGAAACGACACCTTGCATTTTCAATTGATCTTCTATTGTCGGACACCCGTTGGTCTCAATCGATTGTCCTCGGGTTTCACGTGTAAGATAGAACTTACAGCTCGTCGACTCTCGTATTTTCTGTAGCTTAAAAACCAGCCTAAGGTCAAGTATATTCAAGATTTGAGTTGATGATAGTCAACGCGAAATTTTTCAGTATAATTTACGACAAATAGAAAAAGTTATACGTGCGTGTGAATATGTGCGTGTGAATATGCCTTAAATTTGCATTATCAGGATCTGAACTAAAAATGCAAAGAATTCAAGAACCAAGGAATGGAAAGATCCATCTAATTGATTTAGCACATCTCACTTTTTCGATCTTTTTCAAATTACAAATGTTTTTTTCCCGTACTTACGTTTTTACTTTTTTGATAGATTTTCTATCCGATGTATATTGAATTGAAGATTAACCCATTTTTTTCTTTACGTAGAATTCATTTGAGATTTGTTACTTGGAGGGTTTTCGAGGTCGCTGATTACGAATCTGACCTCAGATTTTCGAAATTCAAAATGATGGGTCCAAAATGGCGGACCGAAAAACAAAGAGTTAGTAATAAAAGCAGCGAACATAAAGTAATCCCCAATCTGCAGTACATGTACTGTACAGATAGTTTGCTTTTTGAACGTTCACTTCACTAGATCCGCAATTTTAGATTTTTTAATTTTGACTTCAAATTCGTAATGAGCGACCCAAAAAACCTACTTGACTCCATTTACAGTCCCAGAACTAATTTTTTAATTTTTGATTCGCCATATTAGATCCACCATTTTAAATTTTGAAAATCTGAGTCCAGATTCGTAATCAGTAATCCCGAAAACCCCCGAGTACCCAATTTCGTCCTGATCAAGTAACTTTTTGCTTTCAATATGAAAAATACACTATTTTGTTTGTTAATATAAACAATGAAACAAAAAATTAACGGATAACATACATTTCTTTGCACTTACGAACATCTTATCGGAAGTAAAACCGCAAAAATTTGCAACAAAATTAAATTAATTTTAATTACGAAAAATACAAAAAATGAATTTCGAAGAGGTGGGAATCACCTCTTGCTTGAAAGGGTTAACTAAATTATCCAAATATATTGACAGACACATAAAACAAAACAAAAATTTTATATTTTCTCAATTTTTTTCAATACAAATTTATTTTACAATTAGATTTGTTTTATGCTAGCGTTTGTTCATACTGATTAATTAGAAGTTATAACAGATCGTATCACGAACAAATCATTATCAGATTTCGTAAAAGTCCCGCAGATTGCAATGATAAACCAACAATGTGCGTAATAACTCTGGACTGAGTTACATAGCTCGTTAATATAGCATGTCAACTCCTCCTTGCAACATCCGCAAACTTTCGTCACATTTCAAGCGCAGTACTTTTTACGATGTTTCTCACGTGATACTTTGTTTTTTTAATATTGTTTATCATAGGTATATCATTTCACGCTTGATGCTTCAAACATAGTCATTCCTCAGCATTTTCCTTCTTCCATACTTTCTTGTTGAATTTTTCTTGTTTTAGTTAGCGTTTTATTCGTTATTTATTCATGAAAAGTTTAAAGTTATTTTCCCTTAAATTTACATTTTACATATTTTATTTTTTCTTGGTTACCTTTTTAAATTAGATTAAATTGAATTTAGTCCTTAAATGATTATGAGGTTTTATGTAACTTTTGTAATAATCATTATTTTATAATTAAATTGATTTTATTAACCAGTTACATATTTTATAATTAAATAATTTCTATTTAAATTAAATTAAATTAAATTAAGTACATTTTTAAGCAATGAAATATTAATATTGGAATTTTATCTTCAATATTATAATTTAGTCGAGACATTTTCCGCTTAAGTGCTTTATTCGCATATTATTTTCTACCAATTTCGTCACATCAGCAAAATATTAATTAAACGAGGAATTATTGAAAACAAGACGTATTCATAAATGACATTTAATTTATAAAATCGTCAGCATTTTCCGAAATATTTTTAATTCAACAAAATCAGCAAGCGTTCCCTTATTTGATACTTTTTGTTAAAATACGAAAGATGTAATCATAAATTTTGAGACTGAGATAGCGATATCCACATATTTGAAACTATTAATACACTTTACTCGATATACTAAATAATAGCACTTATTTCAAATAGTGACTAATCATGTAGTGCGACTAACCATGGAATGCGGAGAGAGTTAACGGACGGACAATATTCCGACAACGTTATTCGCGTTAATCAGGCCGCCGGCGATCGGGAGCTTATTAAAGAGATTTCCCGAAATCTCGCGGCAGGTGGTAACAAATTATCCCGGTAATACTTTAATGCCCAGTGCGGGAACTTGGAGCGAGTTGGAGTTCCCGCGGGTACCGTCCGCAAAGCCTGCAGCTTCTGCATTATGCGCCGTCCCTGTGCTTAACTATCGCAATATCGACGGACACGTCGTGCGAGTAACTTACGGCTATTCGTACCACCTCGATCGGCGCCAACTTTGTCTCCGTTGGAAAAGGCAATTATTAATACCGGATGTAATCTCCGGCTGCATTCAGAGGACCTCAAACATATTTGGTCATTACCGCGGACTTCCGGCATTTTGGATCACATCGTATACAAGAGTAGAGAGAGATCCTAGAAAAAACTGAATCGATGTTTCTGCTCTCTCTCTCTCTCNNTNTNTNTCTNTCTCTTCTTACTCTTACTTACTTACTTACTTACTTACTTTACTTACTTTAACTTACTTTTTTACCTTACTTTAC